>NW_022589719.1:1801660-1893342 GCF_004348235.1 Phoca vitulina | reverse complement strand
GGGAGGGTGCAGGAAAGGCTCTGGAGCCCCTCATTCAAGTGCCATTGGTGACAGATGGCCCCAGCCTGGTGTCAACATGACCCCTATTATGCAAGAAACCATCAGACAAATGATTCACTGCCAGAAGATTAGGGCAAACTGAACATTTAAATAAATACTCTCTGCACTGAGGTTCAAGAATGTCATCCGTGGTGACATCTAAAAAGCTCGGCTGCAGCCTGGCCCGGGCATCTCAGCACTGCCACAGCCCGGCATATTCATCGGTGTTTTCAGAGACAGCCTTGCCCGCTTAGCAACCACTCTGGCAACACCAATTACGTTTGCGGTCAATAAGCACAGCGTATTATGAAAGCCTCGGGATTCGGACTGAGAGTCACTGCACGTCGGTTTCGGTCCCCACCCTCCCAAGGATACTCTTCTGTGAGCCGATGTGTCTTCACTCTGTGTGAGGTGATAACAATGGGCAAAAACCGAGGTAAACTCCAAGTGGCCATTGCCCACTTTGCTGGGACTCAAAGCATTGCTGTCTTGGTCACTGATCAACTAAAGTATCAAGCAGAGGAGACAGTCACTCTCATGGCCATGCATAACCACCATCCCCACACACTCTCGGTTTACCAAGATCTTTAAGCCACTCCTTGGAAGAAGGAGCCACTGAGGAAGGTTTGGGAATGGGATCGCTTCTCGCATTGTTTCCTGAGCTCATCAGAAGCATGGCTTTCTCCCAACGGTGGGGTTACCATGCTGACGGGACAGGAAAGGTCCCTGGGTTCAAACTCCGTCACAGTCAGCAGTTCTGACCAGGGACCCAGCCGCCTTGGCTTAAATCTCCCTACTCCTTCACCCTCAGGTCATCTATGTGAGAAGTGGGTACGCTACAGGTCAAAGGGGGCAGAGACACTCCTCAAGGAAAGCACCCACTCCACTATTCCTCTTCCTACGAGAATAATCCCCTGCACATCCTGAGACCTTCTTGCTTGAGACGTTGGTCACTTGCTCCTCCTGTCCCTGAGCTCTCCCAGCCCCCTGGGGTTTCTGGGTCCTCTGCCCTTAGCCCCATGAGGAGCAGGGGGATTCCATGTCTGGGGGCTCCCCTCCCTGTCCTTACTTGCCATCTCTACCCTTTGCCATCCCCTCCCTGGGCGTCACCTGTACCAGCTGCCTTCCCTTGGCCGGCACGCCGCTGTCCCCACCTCAGCCCAGACTCTTCCTCCAGCCTGGCTCCCTCAATACCTGCTCTCGGCTGCATGGCAGTCAGGAAGAATAATGGGACATGAAAAAGCAATCTCTTGCCGGGGTAGAAAGCAGAGACTGGTATTCCTTCAGGGAACAAAGTTCATCTCAGTCCCTTTAAAAAAAAAGAACGGCCCCGATAATATTCTGTATCTTGATCTGGATGCTGGTTATCTGGGGGTAAAAATTCATTCAACGGTACACTCAGTTATGTGTTCCTTCCTGTATATACAATGTTAGACAGCAATATTAAAGTTTACCCTCAAAAGTCCGCTCTAGCCCCCGTCACCAAAATAATGGATCCTGAGACCTTCTGTGGCCCGTAGTTCCTGCCATTTTCTTCTGCTCCGTGCCAAGCCTAGACCCAGCCCGTCAGCTGCCGCCCATGACCGTGAGTCACCAGGCGGCTGACTACAGCCATGACGGGGGACAGCCAAGCCTGAGGTCAGCTGTAGAGCATCACCGGGAACAGTGTGGGATGTTCACCAAAAGCAGCTGCTCTAAAATCCACTCCAAAATCATCGTACTCTAAAATTTCTCAGGAGGCAGCTCAGCTTCCAGTTCTACCTTAAAGAAACCCCGATCAGGGTCAACCACAAATGTGGTGCAGTGGAAAGAACGCTGGGCAGGAAGTTAGGATCGAAAAGCTGAAGCCCTGCTCTGTCTCTCATTCCCTGTGTGACCTTAGGAAAGGTATTTTCTTTCTGAGCTTTTGCTGGTTTACCAGGGGGGGACTGGAGAGATCAATCTGTGACACAAACAGGGTCCAAGTTGCTTCTTTGTATTCACAGGCAAGAACTGCATGCCTTGAGCCGCTGATCTATCTTTGGATGTGTGATTTGTGCTTGTTCTTTAGTGTTATCAAAGGCCTTCAAACGAGTGGTCTCTGGACACTACTCTGAGCATAAGTGAGGAAAAAGACTCAAAGGAATAGAAGTCAAAGCTGAGGCCCCAAAAAATGCACACAAGACACTGAGGGCAGGCCTCAGTTGTTTAAACAACAAAGATTCTAGAAGTTTCTGTTACCATTTTCAATCCTGTTTTATTCCGCTCCAGTAGACCATCCCCAAGAGATGACAGCATGCAGCTTGACCGGGAAAATGATTTGATGGGGCTCAGGGTCAGACCCGAGGACGACGTACGGATGGCCTCTTATAGGAGCAGGGAGAAGGCGGTAAAGGTGCTCCGGCTTCCCCAGACGGGCCAAGGAGCCAGACCCAGAGCTGGAGGTAGGGGTGGACGATGGGTACTCAGTTCCAGCAAGAGGCAGGGTGTGCTGCCGAGAGGCGGTGCTGGGACTGAGGGGGGACGCTGGGGTCCCATGGCCAGTTCAGTGTCGGGAAAGTCATCTCCCTCTCAGGGCCTCGCGTGAGGGCTTCAGACAGCTGGCCTCTGCCTCCAACTGGCTCCAGGTTCCCTGACTGCTCTGCCCGTTCTGCCGACCTGTGGGCTGTCCCTGTACATACAGCCCGGGGGCACCAGCTGCGAGCCACCAGGCATCCTCCTGCCTCCCGCTCATTCCCGAGCCGGCCTCTCCAGCCCTTCTAGCCCCTACCGGCTCCAGCTCCTGTCCAGCCACAGCCCTCCCGCGGCCTGACTCACCCAAGTCCCCACCTGAGGCCCTTCCTGAGTCGCTGGCTACCTTCCTCTGAGGCCTTTGTTTATGTGGTTTCCTCTGCCTGTTCTGTTCTGTCCTTTCCACTGACCCAAATCCCTCTTACCTTCAAGGCCCAACTCTCGATAAAAGAATTGTTCATGGAGCCTGGGACGTGTGCATGGCGACTTGCCTGCTGCCCAACCTTGAGCCTGGAGGGTAAGATAGGCTCCAAAAGGGATCTGAGCAATTGCTCATCACCGAATTAGTAGAAAAACAGCAGGAAAAAAAAAATAGTAAGCTCATGGCTACTATTGTAGACGCAACAAACAGACCTGGGGCTCAGAAATTGGCCCACAACAAGCTCTTCACAACCAACCAATCCTGAACTGAGAAATCAAAAACCTGCTTCAACCAGCCAATCACGTTCACCCGTGCAGCTTCGCGGCTTCTTTCTCTATAAACCACACCCTTGCCCTTGGTCTGAATGTGGGCTTCAGGGGGGTGCTCTCCCTCCCGCATGGACACGGCCGCCCTCCGGGCGCGGGAACTGTGCACTCCTACCGAACCCTGCGCCCAGAAGGGTGTCGCCCCCGGAGGAGTGGTCTTTTGCTGCCATCTTGAAATTCTTAGTACATTTTCCACGAGGGGCTCCGCATTTTCACTTTGCACTAGGTCCCACAAATTAGGTCTCTGGTCCCGTGTGTACTTCACACATTATTCATTTATAGTTAACATGGAGGCCCCATCCCTCAGAGTCAAAACCCTGTGTGCTGGCTTAGATTTTCCTAACCTTGGTTAGCAATAAACTCAACACTCCCTAAGTCTCAGTCTTTATTTTCTTGTATATCCTTTTACCTCTGAGATGCTACCTTCTTGAGGTTTTCCAGCTGCTCTGGCCCACCTTTATCTCTGGGCAGCTAAACAGTGCTAACCAGGGATGCGCAGTGGAGTCCTGACACCCTCTCAATGTTAAGCATGCCGTGGCTTTGCTCTTCCTAGCAGCTGGCTGGCAAGGTGCCTGAAGGTACCTCCCCACTTCCCTAGGAGTGCACAGGGCATACCGTAAGCACCTAATAAATACCTGTTCATTTACTCACACACATTCACCTGTGTGTGTTATTAATGGACTGAAGTCTGTCATTCCTAATGCTTACTGAGCCCTAGCAAATGCTGCTGGGGGACCCTGCACCCTCAAGGAGAGGTAGACGGTAACATCTCATTCTTCACAAGCCAGTCAGTGTTCAATGGCCTAACACTAACCTTGCATTGGCGTAGGCCTCATCCTCTCAGGAAAGAATGCACCACCCTCTGGAGTATAAATTATATGCAAGTGCAGGCTTTTCCTTTCCTCTCCAGCAATTATATTAGTCTATTTCAAATATGTCTTCTAAGATTTCACTTCTAAAAATTCTACCCAGTTCCAAATCAGAGGTTCACACCCACCTCCTGCGCTCATCCTGAGCTCAGCACAGAGTCGGCCTCGTTCTGGAGGCAGGCCAGACACCAGCTCTCTGGGAGTCCAGGCAGCTTCCTGGACGGTCCCAGGAGAATTAGCTCAGCCCAGGGACTAAAGCACTCGGGATTTATTTTGTCCTTCAGAACCAAGAAATCTACTACCAGATTTATAAGGGGGCTGGGGGGGGGGTGCAATTTCACTTCTAAAAACAAAAAATTTGAAAGGTTTCTATTTTCATGACGCTTGTAACCCACACTGGGTAGCCCTGTTTTAAAGAACAGAATTGTGCAGGTGTGCAGGTCTGCCTTCTGGCGGCAACGAGCAGCGAGGACACAGAGAGCAAGCACAGGGGCCAGGGCTGCAAATGAAATGCCGTCTTGACTTTACCAACGGACCATCAGGTGACCCCATGAGGGGCTATGTTTCCAAAAGAAACTTTACATTAAAAGCAAGATGTTCCCACCAAGGAGACCTGGCAGTCCAGTGGGCTTTGCTGGGCCCCCCAGCTCAAAAGGGGGAGCTCCATAGAGCCCTCTGGCTGGGCCCCTCTTCTGCGCATTTGTCCTTTATGAGTACCCTATATTCCAAGGGATATCCTGCATTTCTTCTTAGCTTAGAGCGTGCTGCGATCTCTTTTTGGTTTTACAATGCAAATAGATTGTCTAACCTGGCATTTTTCAGCTTCCTGGGGTTTGCTATGGAGACCCTAACTATCTTAGGAAGGCCTTAGTCTGGGGATCGTTCTGAGACTTCCAGGCACAAAGAAGTCGTTAGCACCTTGAACTCAGTAGGGCATGCTTGTGTGACTGGCAGTGTGCACACGGGGTCCAGGAGATCACCCAGTGAGACCCCACCAAGCACAAGCACCTCCATACGAAAAGATGGCACCTGCTGACTTACCTTCCTACTGTTCTTGATAACTGCCCCACTGACTATGGGATGCAGTTTGCTATGGTGATAATAGGACAGACTAAACTGTAAGTTTATCCCGGGAGAAGCTGGGATGGTGCTCTTGCATCACAGACTTCCATGAGGTTAATAAAGTTTCCTAAGAATCTGTGAGCCTGGTGGTATCTTTTCTCATGACAGTATCTGGGGACTAGCCTCAAAGCTACTCCTCGCTCAAGCTACACAGGCGGGGACTGCCACTAGCAAGACCAGGAAATAATTTCACACCTGTGAAGCAGTCTTCCTCCTCCCTCATCTGGCCCCGTCCCCAGATCTTAACTGTTCACATACCAGACCATACCCAAAGGCCCAGTCCTAGGAGTTTCTGAAATAGTCTGGGACTCACCGTCAGCCACCTTTTGCTTCTCAGATAAATTCAGATCACGGTCCAGAGGCAAGCTTGGAAATAAAGGTACAGCTCT
The DNA here is from genome assembly GCF_004348235.1 of Phoca vitulina. Classification (NCBI taxonomy): domain Eukaryota; kingdom Metazoa; phylum Chordata; class Mammalia; order Carnivora; family Phocidae; genus Phoca; species Phoca vitulina. Next base: position 1,887,686 of record NW_022589719.1, on the reverse strand, counting down.
CTTATGTCTCCTAAATCGCTGCCTAATTACCCTTTCATTATCTTAGTAAATCTGGGAAACCTACTCGCCTTATGCCATTCAGCTCTCCCCGGCAGCCGGCGCGGCGGTCCCCTTACCGTACACATAGGAGATCCCCACGAGCTCAAAAATGGCAATGATGACGAGGGCATAGGATGCGGCATATGTGTCCACAAGCTGAAACATGTAAATTCCGCCCTGGTGGGAAAGAGGAATGACATCAGTGGGCCTGGATGTAGGCTCTTCCCGCTGGGAACAGCCAATCCTTCCATGCCGGGGAGAGTCAGGTACAAGCAAGGTGTCAAAGATCTCCCCGCCCCTCCACAAGGGTCCAGAATGTGGGCCAGAGGCCTTGCCATGTGAGCAAAGCACACCCTCAAGAGACTCAGCCAATCAACAGAACAAGCACAGAAAAGTGATCTAACATCTCACTCGTAAAAGGCAAAGGTCAACATCTGAAGATGTATAAGTGAAAACAGGCAGATGGCTTCATTTTTGCCTTAAGCAATAGATATCATTTCTACCCATAAGTCTGCATTTGACTGACCTTCATATGACCTTTAGGTGTCGTTGGGCATTCCTCACACATCCCCCTGCATCTTTAGCTCGCTGTTTACGTCTCTCTACAATAGATGAGGCTTAGAGACCCTCTTATTCCAATTCATCATTTCACAGATGAAGAAACTAAGGCCCAAAGGTGTTGACTTGCTCAGGGTCACAGAGAGAGCAAAAGCAATATATATGCTGAGTGAGCTAACACTCAATTTACCAAGACACTCAGGACTAGAAGGAATCCCATCACTCCCATGTATACGAGTAACCACCTGGGAACTTCTCTGGTCAGTAAATTTGGATTTTCATGTATTCTATTTTCCCAAAGTAGGACACACCTGCCTTGTTGGCTCAAGAAACCTACATCTCAATTATGAAGATGCTACAAGTACCAGTAGCAGCCAAGGTGACATGTTTCCATCTGCAGGCAGAATCCCTAATGACCCGGTGCTGTCTGCACAGACGTGGCACTGATTGGCTACTGTTACGAGTCTGAGAGCTGAGGGTAAAAGGACAGATCAGCCACCAGGCCCCCCACGTGCCCTGTCCCCAAGCCGATGGCCAGCAGGCTGCTTACCTGAGTGATCATCGGAAAGCCCATGATGAAGAAACAAATACAACAGCCCAGGGTGAAGACCGGCTTGTGCGTGCGCAGGTACTTGGGGAACTCATCTGAGATGGAGGTCACAATGGTCTCAATGGTGGCAAACTGGAATGGGGCCAGGAAAGGAGCAGCTCAGACAAACCACCCAACCCAAAAGCTTCCCAGAGTCCCTTGTGTTTCCCACCAGGGAAAGCAGTATGTGTATTAGGTTCAGTTCTTAGGACAGCATTCCCCTGATGGGTCTAAAGGGCTTTGTTGGAGTCCAGCCCCCAAGTCCAATCCCCCCAAGGGGGATCCAACATGATGTGAACTTGAGAAACTGCCTTTCCAGCTCCCAGAGATGGCACTCACACTCATCCATCACAATATTTGAAGCTTTACTTTGTATTCATGCGATGTAAATTCCTTTCCTCCAGCTTACCTCAAATTTGGTCTTCTGCTCGAGGAAAAACCCTCTTTGCACCCAACCACTAAACTCGGAGCGCCTGTCAGTAAGATTTGTGGCAGGCTCAGCCCCACGGCAATCTCCCTAAAATCGACTTCATATTATTCTCCCTCACCCAGCCCCACAGAATTTGCATGGGCAAAATGACACCAAAGCAGGAAGGGCACAGGCATGCAGAAAGGAGGGAGGGAGGGAGGATGGTTCCTTTGCACCATCCGTGAGTCACCCACAAACACAGAGCTATCCTGAGCCCTGGACAGGGACCTCACCATCCTATATCGCCCGGGGAAACATGCGGGGACCACCAAGCCCACCCCTGCCACAGGCTGGATGCAGGGCTCAGGAGAGGGGGTCATCAGGAAGAGCCTCAGGCAGGCGTCCAAGGGGGAAGGGAAAGGGCTCACCATAGTGTCAAGTCCAAGAGTGAGGAGCATCAGGAAAAAGATGATGGCCCAGAACGGAGAAAGGGGCAGCCTCGTTAAGGCTTCTGGGTAAACCACAAATGCAATGCCTGGCCCTGAAAAGAACAAGACAGATGATTGCGAACAGGCCCAGCTCCAGGCCCCCTCTTCCTGGAAGCCCACAGGGGCCTCTCCACAGACATATTATATGCTGCTTCCACTGGTTGTTATTTTCCCTCATCTCCTTCCATTTTCCCAATTAAACCTCAAGTTCCTTGAAGGGAAGGACCAGGGGCAACAGGTCCACACCTCGGGGAACTCAGAAAGGAGGCTAAAAATAGTGCCAAAGCAGACTGAGTCCTAAATCAGACTGTGTTCCACGCATATACCACAAAAAACCCCATCTCTGTGTTGATGAGTTGGGGGAGCATATAAGAATTACCCTGTAGAACAGTAATTCTCATCCAACAGTGAGTTTAGCCCCCACCCCCCCACCCCCGGGGACATTGGGCAATACACAGAGACATTTTTGACTCTCACTACTGGGGTGTGGGGGGGGGGGGGGGGGGGGGAAGATTACTGACATCTAGTGGGCAGAGGCCAGGGATGCAATGCACAGGACAGTCCTCATGACAAAGAATTACCCAACCCAAAGGTCAAGAGTGCTGAGGTTGAGAAACCCAGCTTTATAGGTTAGACCATGCCCGAAATGACATCATTTCCTCCCTATTCGCTCCTTCAGGAGAAGCCTTTTGCATATATCATGAATCCATCTGCCGCTTTTATTATCTTTCCCTACAAAGGCTTGGTAAAGATGGGGCTACATCAATCCATGGATAATCAGTTAGGAAGAGGGGGCTGCAAAACACAGCATAAAGGTGAAGAGAGTTTGGGCTCTAACGGTCAGACAGATCCAGGTCCAAATTCAGATTCCATGACTTACTGGTTATGCAACCCTAGACAAGTTATTTCATTTCTATAAGCCTCGATTTTGCCCATCTGTAAAATGGGAATAGCAATAGTCCCCCACAGGGTGGTTATGAGGAACAAATGAGAGAGCACAGGCAGAGCACGGAGACACGTCATGAGCACTCACAGAATATTCACTTTTATTGTGAGTGGACAATGAACTTGGACATCAGCGGTTCTGATTCAGGGTTTTCCACAAATACCGCATGTAGTCTCGGCAGGGGATGTCTCAGCTGCCTTTTCTCTGCCCTCACAAAGCCTGCCAGCCATTCCGACCTGCCTCACAGCCTCATTGGGAAGACTACTGTGACCCATGATGGCTAAGGACCCAGGAGTTACACATTTCCTTGTAAATAGAAAACTAAATGATAATGGGCAGTGACAAGCAAATGCTGGGCTAAGCCGCAACCAGGACACGCCTGGAAACCAGATATTGCAGCACCTGGAGTTTTTATAACTCAAGCATAACAGCACTTTTTTAAACTGGAATTTATCAGGTTGTTAGTTCTTAATGCTGCCGAGGGCCTTGGGGTATTTAAAATATAAAGCCTTGAATGCCTAAGATAGCCCCGCTTTATGCATTTATTGAACAGACGGTACAGCCAGCCTCTGAAGGCTCCCTATGTGAACCATTAAAGTCTGTATTAAACTACAGTGCAAAACAGGTCTCAAATGCAGAACACCGAGGGATCCAGCTCAATGCTCTGGTGACAGCTGGGCCCATAAAGCGGACAAGAAGGTCTTGAAATGGCCACTACTGGAGGACCTCGCTGATTGCTTTAACAGGATTTGGCCCTTTGGGCTTTACTGCTTTTTCAGGGGGCAGGAAATGATTTCAAAACATCCGGCCTATTTCAATTACATCTGCCTCCCTAAAGTACCCAGGGCAAGGCACTGTTTTCAGCAAACTCAGTTTATCTAAGACCGCTGGGGAGCGGATTTTTAAAAGACATTTTTATATTACTTCATACAGTTAGTTTAGTTTAGTTTAGTTTAGTTTTGTTTTTACTGGAAAAATGGATTGGCTGATTCCCAGCAGAGGTTTCCCCTATGTCCCATAGAGGCTGAGTCCCGTTCCTCTCCTCTCCCACTGGGAAGCAGTATAAGTATAGCCCAGTGGCTGGAAGGCAGGCTCCATTCCCCTGTGGACTGCAAAACCAGCTCTGCCTCTTCTAGCCATGGGACTTGTTCTCTCTGGATAAACATCAATACATTTAATTCTGTGAGAAGTAAATGTATTGATACAAATAAAGGGCTCCGAACAATGCCCGGACCTGGTGAGAACTCAGAAAAGAGAAATCATTCCTACTCTTCCCATGAGAGGGGATCAAAGAGGTTCTGCATGCCAGCAACTAGGACAGGAGGTTTCTGTCGTCCTTTCTCCTAGACAACCACTCAAGACACAACCAGGTCTCTTGTCAACGCAGGACATCACAATCCCAGCACACTGGGGGAGCCTCTCTGCTGTGGAGCCTATTACACATGGGAGAGTTCTCCGAGAATACACGGCTGGACCCCTATGCTTTTGGAAGGAAGAACTGGCATCCAGGTGATAGACAGACATTGGATGGATGGCCAGTCCCTGTTCGAGAGCGTTCATTTTGATCAGCAGTGTCTCTGAACTGCTAGGAACCTAGACCTGGGAACTCTAAATCCAATGTGCACATTTGTGTTCATCTCCTGTGGTCTAACCCAGGCTTTGTGAGGGTGGATGAGCATTTTTGCTGCCCGTAGAGCTTCTGGTTGGATTCAGATGGTGAGTCTCAGCTCCACAGGCAGTAAGCAAGGTGGCTGGCAAGTGACCCTAAAAGTTGACTTCCCAGGGGCATCTGGATGGCTCAGTCGATTAAGTGTCTGCCTTCAGCTCAGGTCATGATCCTAGAGTCTTGGGATTGAGTCCCGCATCGGGCTCCCTGCTCAGCAGAGAGCCTGCTTCTCCCTCTGCTTGCCGTTCCCCCTGCCCGTGCTCTCTCTCACTCTCTCTCTCTGGCAAATAAATAAATAAAATCTTAAAAAAAAAAAAGTTTGACTTCCCAGAAAGGTGCTTTCCTGGAGTAGATGACTGAGAAGAACAAGCCCCCTTTCCTGTGCTCATTGCAGAAGTACAGGACAGCCTGGTGTCATCACCAATCCTATCCTCGTCCCCCCAAAACCAGCTGAGATTTGTAGAAATGACGTTGACAAAAATGCCTCCCTCAGAAGGGGGGTGGCAAACAAGATAGAATAGTGTTAGGTCATTAAAGAGAACCTGTTTTGGACTAAAGACCAAAACACAGTGACGTTGGGTCAGCAAACATGTACCGACTGTCCGCGTGCCCGTGTTGCCCAGCCAGGAGGGAACGGGGCTGGCATGGACCGCAGGCCCGCCCCAAATCCCCGTCCCAGATTCTGCAGAGCCTCCATCGTCCCTGAGAAAACCAGACGTCCTGCAAATCACGTCTAAGAATGTGTGTAAACTCAGATGAACAGGGATAGCTGCCCCACGGGGCCTGACAGGAGGCCTCATGAGCCAGCGCCCATTCCCCTGAGGAGAACGAGGCCCCCCATCCCTGTGCTGGTGATGATGAGAAACTGCCACACGCTAACCTAACAAGGGGTCAGAACCTGTAGGAAGTGTTCTCCTCCCCATTTAAATTAGAGGAAGTGAATAAAATCCGGAAAGGGGACGTTTCAGAAAGGCACCCAGGCAATTGTCTTAGTCTTTCTTTGTATAGGAAAAACGAAATCCTATTTGGGTTTTAGAGACATGTGCCCCCAACTCCCCTTCCTGGGGCAGGAAGGAGCTCAGCAGAGTGAACTAAAGTGGCCCCACATCTCAGGACTCATAACCCCGCCAACACGGCCACTGGCTCACAGTGAGCTCGGCCGTAATGTCACAAAAATCACAAACACCTCAGATCTGCTGGAAAGTGGGGCAGGACCTCCCTGCCCCAGCAACTCTGCTGGGAGGAAATGAGGACAGCTGGGGTGGCACAGGCACCCCTGAAGACAAGGCCTTCTCTCCCCTCCGCTCCCCTCACCCCTGCTCCCCAGGGAGTTGAGCATTCTCAGCCAGGGAAGGGCATTCACTCCCAAACTCCAATTTAATGCAGTGCTGCAGAACTAAACATCCCTGGGGCTTTAACACTCTTTCCAGGGAGAGGTAATTACCCCCCTGCCATACGCCAGTTCTTAACTCTTTGAGACCCGCTGCGCACCAGCAGCAGCTTCAAATCCTGAAGCCATAATTAATTATCCCTGGGGAGCCAGCGGAAAGCCGGCAGCCCACCAAGAAGGTGACATTCCTAGGACTTCGCTCCCTCCTGGGCTGGCATCCGAGCCATTTTCTGAGAACTGCAGTGAGCTCCTCGAACGAAGGTAAAGGCCCAGAGAAGCTGCTCACAGGGACACACGGTGGACTGTCACATCCCCACACGTCCCTGGCCTGATTAGAGCATGATCATAATAACAGGCGACAGCCACAGTGAAATCCGTTCAGCCCAGAAACATAGTAAACACCCAAACCCTTCGTGGAGTAAGGCTGGGTGGAAATAAGAAAGAGTTAAACAAAAATATTAAACACCGCCTACAAAATGCTGTGCTAGAAATACAGACGAAGTGAGATAAAAAATGAAAGCTCTCTGTAAACTCGAAAGTACCATATAGATGTCAGCCATTAACACGGGGATCACCTGGATGGAAAGTAACCTTTACGGTACTTCCCTCCCACCGCCATCATCCAACCTTTCCACCCACTGCGGGGAAAAAAATTGCAGGTCTGCTTTGCTAACTAAGCAGAAGGCCCTGAGAGCACGTTTGACCTAACCAACAGAAAACACTTGTCAGGAAAAGGCTGCTCTGGAGTCAGTGTTCCTGGTCAGCATTAGAACTGGGTGGGTCCAGAGCTCTCTGCAAGGAATGCATCCTGCAGCGGGCTGTGCCCACACCAGCTCTAAAGGATCCTAAAGAATCTGTCCCTCACAGGTGCAATAGGTATAGAACTTACTTATTTGGGGTGGAGCTGACTTAAGAGAAGAAAGGGAAGACAAAGGAGAGGAGAGGGAAGCAGGAATGGGACTTCTAGAGCAATCCCTCTGGTTGAGCACTGGCCAGCTCTAACCCCACCTGAGCTTCCTATGCAAGCTTGTCGTAGTCTCCCCACAAAGGGACCCTGGGTTGTCCCACCATCCCTCCTATTCCAGAAGGCCAGCTTCCCAAGATAGCACAGGTCAGGAGCTCAGGAGGTGACCATACCTTGGTCTGCCACGTTCTCAATGTTGACCTTGCGTTCATTGGCCATGAAGCCAATAACCGAGAAGATGACGAAGCCGGCAAAGATGCTCGTGGCACTGTTGGTGCAGGTTACAATGAGCGTGTCCCTGGGCGGAGGAGACGAGAGTTTGCCATTAGGTGTGCTTTGCAAGTCGGAAGGGACAAGGGGAAAGACATGTAAATGTGTGCCTGTGTGTTCGTATGCACGTGTGTGTGTGTGTGTGTGTACATGTCCATTTCTAAACATGTTTTCACTGTCCTGACCGAAGGCCCCCTTGGGTCGATTTTCTAAGCACCAAAGGGCTCAAAAACATTTCTCGGGACCTCCCTGTTGCCGGGCCTCTGGGTCAGAGCTCTAGCCCCGTGTGCTCTAGAACCAGGGCCCCTCTCATTAAAGTGGCAGAGCAGGACTGCCCATCTGAGCAGAAATGGAGGGGATGGAGCCTTTCAAGGACTCCAGGACAGGAACCATATATGAGAGAAGAGAACGCGTTGGGACCATGAAAGGCCACCAAGGTTTGAGGACAGCCCGGATTTGGAGCCCCCAAAAGCCCCGGGGGTGAGGCAGGGGAGACCAGCCCTCTGCCTTCACCCTGGCCCCTCTACTGGTAATATGGCGGTGGTTTCCCAGTCGGCCTGTCCGGCCACCCTAGACTAGGAAGAGAGGTCAAGCCAGATGGAGCCTCAGAGACCATTCAAATCCTGATCCTCCCACCTGTTGGTATGACCTTGAGCAAGTCAGTTCTTTCCACTGTGATTTTAAGTGGTGGCACTGACCCCACCTTTCTCCCAGGTTGTTGTGAGCACAGCCTGGCACAGAGCGAGTGCTCAGTAAACCACCCACCTTATCTGGCCCCTTAGTTTACGGATGAGGAAACTGAGGCACAGGAGGAGGAAATGGGCTCATTCATGGTGGGTCAGGATTTGAATCCAGACTCCCTGCCACACCACAGAGTCTCCTTTCTACCAAAGTGCAGAGCAATGCGACCCCATTGGACTGCATTCAGACTGGTTCCTGGGTCATAAATTAATGAGCAGCTGTGACCAAAGAAGTTCACACACCTTATCTGGCATTCCAGATGTTAGAGGCTGGATTGTGTGCCCCCCAAATCCTGTGTTGACATTCTAACCCCCAGTTCCTCAGAATATGACTGTGTTTGGAGATGGCGTCTTTACACAGGGAAGTAAGTTAAAAGGACGTCCTCAGGGTGGGACCTCATCCGACACGACTGGTGTTCTTGCAAGAAGAGATGAGGACACAGATACACACCCAGAGGGAAACCATGTGAAGACGCAGGGAGGAGATGGCCACACAAGCCAAAAAGAGAAGACTGGGAAGAAATCAACCCTGCCAACACCTCGATCTCGGACTTCAGTCTCCAGAACTGTGAGAAACTGAGTGTCCATTGTTCAGGTCCCACGCTCCGTGGTATTTGTTACAACAGCCCTCGCAGGCTCAGACACACGCTCTCTCCAACCTGGCCTCAGCCGAGCTCGGCCGGATTCCTTCCAGCCTCGTGCGTGCACTCCCGCTCTGGTCCCCGGATCTGCTCCCACCCCCCCATCCCCAGCACTTGCGCACTCACGCCCCCTGCTGGATGTCCCCGCCACGTGTCATACACTCCCACCTCCCTTGCACGTGCTGGGATGTGGCCCCGCAGAGACCTCACCTCTCTGGAGCCATCCCAGCCGGCTCAGGTCACAGCCTAACTATCTTCTGTTCCTCTTGGTGCACAAAATAGCTCATACATTATTAGAAAATGATAATAATAATAATAATAATGATGATGATGATGATGGCAGCTGCCATTTATTGAGTACCTATGACGTGTGAAATTCTGCTGTGCGAACTTTGCATACATCAGCTCTTACCTCTCCACAAACTATTATCATCGGCAATTTAAAGATGAGAGGAAAGAGGCTCAGAGAAGTGAAGTATCTTGCCCATGTCTCGAGTTTTAGTAAATGGTAAAGTCATAATTCAAATCCAGGTCCATCTGACTCTGGCCTGCCTGCCTGCCTGCCTGCCTTCCTTCCTTCCTTCCTTCCTTCCTTCCTTCCTTCCTTCCTTCCTTCTCTCCCTCCCTCCCTCCCTTCCTATTTTAAATCCACTCACCAGGAGAATGGACCTTATTTTCTTATTGCCTGCCTAGATGTATTTAACTTTCAGATGTCTCCTCCTCCAGAAGCTGTCAGGTTCTCCCAGGTGGAGGTCTTTGAGGTTGCAGAGCCCCTGGTCTAATATCACACCATCCAAATGTTCTCACTGTCACCATGTATTAGGATCTCCTGGGGATCCCGTCTGGATATGTAGATTCCCAGGCCCACCCCACCTCCAGACATTCTGATTAGCAGATCTGGAAGGGGGCTCAAATTTCGCATTGTTTTCCCAGCTTTGCTGAAGTATAACAACGAATGCGAACTGTAATATATTTAAAGCGTATAGCCTGATGACTCGATACTCATACACATTTTGAGAGGGACCCCACCACATCTACTAACATTTCCATTAGTTAACATATCCATCAACAGAGTTTTCTTTCCCCTGTACCTTGCTGCCTTTCTTATAGGGGTCTCTGGAAAAATATTTGTCAAGTGACAGTGACCATACTTCACCTGGGACTACCATCCGATCATATCCACAGCTCACAAACGACTATCCCAGGACACAGCCAGCAGCATAGCAACCCCTGGAGAGGCTCAGCTCCAGCCCATAAAGAGCCCCTGAGCCCATGTGTCAGAGACAGCACTGCAAGCTGGGGTCCAGGCCACCAGAAGCCAGCAGCTAGGCCCTAGCGGGTGGCTTTCCCTCTGCCAGACCCAGCCCCCTGGCTCTACTTCAGGGTAAGTGTGAGGATGTGGCCTTAGGTGTCCATGGATCTGTCCCCAGCTCTTATTCCCACTCACCAGCTGCCTCTGGGATATCAAGTGCCTCCACATACCTGTAGCAGTTGTTGTGGAATTTGTTGTAGGAAGAGAGGGTGATCAGACCTCCCCATGCAGCAGACAAAGAGAAGAAAATCTGAGTGGCAGCATCCTTCCAGACCTGGGAGGCCAAAGGGGAGAAGATCCAAGGTCACTGAAGGAGGCTGGCCCAGGGGAGGGGGGTCTCCCTGCCCAGCACCACATCACCTCCCCAGGGGAAAGGTAGTCAGGAGAAAGATGTGACATTAGCACCAACATACATCATTTGTGCTGGAAGCCAAAAAGGCAGGAAATTACCTGGGAGATGCTAACTCCGTTCTAAGCAAAGGACAGGAACTCAAACTACACACACATTTCCTGCTTCTATGTCCTGCTGAGCAGAAGGGAGGAGCCCTTCCTTTCGCTGCACACACTCTCAAAAGACCACCGCAACAGCAAAATACAGTCATGGATGCAAGATAAAGATCTGCTTACACTGACATTCTTACAGATGTCAGCTGCTATTAAAAATCTGAAGTCCTACAGCTCCCCCCTTAGCAATACATCCCCTTATAGCCACGTCCTTCTTGAACTTGGCCAACAATGTCTCCTGGTTCTCTCGGTGATTTCTCTGCATTGCCCTCGTAAAACTCCAGAAGGCCGCTCAGGAGTTACGCTAGAGATTTATATGATTTGTAAAATAGACCTCCCATCATTTTTATAAATTAGTCCAGTTTTAAAATTGTGCTTATAATATGCAAAGAGAAAGTTCAAGTGTGTGCTGTGTGCTGGCAAGTCTGCACCTACGCCAACACCCATTCTCCCATACTCCTTAGTAACAAAGCCATGGTTTTCTTTAAAGGCAGCCATTCACCCAGCACATAGCATCAAGGGGAAGTGCAGCTAAGAGAGGATAATCACATGATTTAGTTTCTGACCAATGATGTGAAAAAACAAGTGTAATGTGGGATTTCTGGGGTTTCTCCTTTTTTAAAGAGAGGGAGGATACCTCTATTTCCACCTCTTTCCTCACCCCTTTGTGCTACCCGGAATGCTGCTGTGATGGCAGGAGTTCTGGCAACCATATGGAAGCGAGTGACTGAGGACAGGAAGCTGGGAGGCTGGGACACTGTGGAGCCTTCACTATGTGGAGTGCTTCACTATGTACGCTGGGGGCCGCTTCAGCGCATACGAGGGAAATAAACTTTTATCTTGTTCCCGCTGTCATCATCTGGGGGTTTTCTGTTAGGTGCAGTCAAACCCAATCCAAGCTATGTGTTCTCAGTGTACTCTGTAAAAGTGAGTTTTTCTTTCTTTCTTTCCTTTTTTTAAAAGATTTTACTTATTGGGTGCCTGGGTGGCTCAGTTGGTTAAGCAACTGCCTTCGGCTCAGGTCATGATCCTGGAGTCCCAGGATCGAGTCCCACATCAGGCTCCCTGCTCAGCAGGGAGTCTGCTTCTCCCTCTGACCCTCCCCCCTCTCATGTGCTCTCTCTCTCTCTCTCTCAAATAAATAAATAAAATCTTTAAAAAAAAAAAAATAAAAAAGAAAAGATTTTACTTATTTATTTGACAGAGAGAGACAGCGAGAGAGGGGGAGTGGGAGAGTGGGAAAGGGAGAAGCAGGCTTCCCGCTGAGCAGGGAGCCCGATGCGGGGCTCGATCCCAGGACCCTGGGATCATGACCTGAGCCAAAGGCAGTCACTTAACCAACTGAGCTCCCCAGGCTCCCCAAAAGTGATTTTCTTTAAGGTGAAAAAATTCACTTCTTAAAGAACCCCCTCATCGGAGGTTTGGGGACTGGGAATTTTAAAGTAAGGTATGCCTGCACCGATAGGCGAAGAGGAGGTACAAGCGTGCGCTGGCTCCGCGTTAGTGAGCCACACGGCTGCAAATGCGTCGGGCCCTTTCAATGATAATTGCCGTGGTTTGTGCTCTTATTTTCCACCAGCAAAACTCCATTCCCAACACCCTGTAATTAGTACCAGATGAGTGGTGTGAGGGGCCCAATGCTATGAATACGGAGATGGCCTTCTTCATTTCAGCCTGCACGGCAGCCCTGGGGGCAGGACCACGACGGAGGATGACTACTCCAGGAGTCAGAACACCCCCAGCTGCCCACTTCTCATGAAAGATCTCCCGAGGGCACAATGGCCCAAGATTATCAGGACCTTGGATAAGGGAACAACAGCGAGCTAAGCTGCGGGAAGGAGTCTGACCCCTCTTGTTGAGCTGTCCCAGAGCAGGACTCATCCCTGGGTTGTAAATGAAAGCATAAGCCCACCGTGGCATCCGTGAGTTTCTCCCACTTCGGTGTGATGAAGTACCAGATCCCAGCGCCGGCTCCGGGCAGGGTAACTCCGCGGATGAGGAGGATCACCAGCACGACATACGGGAACGTGGCCGTGAAGTACACCACCTGGAAGAACCATCCGAAAGAGTGACTGGGAGGAGCAGACCCACGTGACGTGCCCATGCTGCAGGGACACTGACAGAGGCAGAGTGATCTGCCACCTGGACACGAGCACCTGACCGTGAGGTCATCAGGGTGGTTTCCCCCAACTCTGCCAGGGCTGGGGACACAGGGCAGGCCCTGGGACCCAAGGGCAGGGAGAACCAGAAATAAAGTCTGTGGGGCGATATCCAAGGCTGTGGGGGAGTTGGCTGCAGTGCGGAAGGTGGGGGTGACCTTACCCCACCCACCCCAGCTGCTGAGGAGACAGCTCCCCAAGGAACTACCCAGGGAAGAAGGCTACATGCCTCCCTCCTCCCCAACTCCGACCCCACCCTCTGCTTGAGGACCCCAAATCCACCATTAGAGATGAACCTTTTAGCTTAAGCTTTCCATCCTTGTGTATACAGACACCCTAAGGGAGGCAGCCTGGTGAGGTGCAAAGAGCAAGATCTTAGAAACATTTAAGTTTAGGGCTGCCTGGGTGGCTCCGTGGTTAAGCGTCTAACTCGTGATTTTTGGCTCAGGCCATGATCTCAGGGTCCGCATCAGGCTCTATGCTCGGCAGGGAGTCTGCTTGAGATTCTCTCTTCCTCTCCCTCTGCCCCTCCCCCCACTCATGCACGCTCTCTCTCTCTCTAAAATAAATAAAATCTTGAAAATAATAATAATAAAAGAAACATTTAAGTTCAAATGAAATCACACATCTGGCACTGAGTAGCTGCGAGTACTTCGACAAGCTAACAAGCTCTTCAAATCTGCTTCTGCCTCTGGAAACTGGGCACAATGACACCTTAAAAAAATAATTGTGTGGGTTAATGAGCTACTAACATAGCCTGATTTATAATAGATGGTCATTCAATGCAGGTAAGCTCAACAAGCATTTATTGACGGCCTGCTCTGAGCTGGATGCTGTGCCAGGTGTTAGATGGATAAAGATGAAGGGATTCAGGACCTAGAGGTCCCAGAGATGATGTCTGCTTAATGGGCCACACCAGTGCACCCAGGACACTATGAAGTCCAGAGGGGCATTGTACTACTCAACCTGGGAGTTTATGAAAAGATTCACAGAGATGACACCTGAGCCGGATCTAGAGGCCAAGGACAACTTAAGGGAGGTGGGGGGAGGTGGAAGGTGGAGGAGGAAAGTGGGCAAGGCAGGCATATGAGGGCAAAGGTCTGATGACACACTATTAGGATGACATAGGGTGGGGGCTAAGAGTGATGGGGGGCCCTAGGGGCATGGGCCTTTTCTGTGGGAAATAGGGAGCTACTGAAGCACGTTGGGTACACCATGGGAGGCCTTGAATACTGGTCAAAGTATACTCCTGGATTCTGGATCCTGGATGCTCCTGGATTCCCCCCTGGGAGAGACCAGAGTCGAGACACATTTGGGGAGTAACATCAGCAGAACTTGGGGACTGTGGCTGGATGGGACTTATCTGTCAATCAAACATCTGGGTAAAGGAAGAGCTTGGGATCAGGATCCCATCCTACAAGCCTGAGTTCAAATCCCAGGCCCATGACTTATGAGCTGGGCCACCTGGGAAATGACTTCACTTCTCTGAGTCTCAGTGTCCACACCGGCAAAGTGGCGATAATGACAGTATATTCCTCGTGGAACTCTTGGAGGAGTGCCTGGGACAGTTCACACAGAATGGGACAGGTCTGGGGGCCTGGCAACAGAAGTACCACGTTAGGCTTGCCCGGGATTCGCCACGCCTAAATTTGGTAACACTGACAACCCTCTGCTCACCAGCCAGTTGAATCCCCAAAGTGCATCAAAAGACCTTGCAAAGGTGAGGCTCAGCTCTCCCCAAACCCTCTCTGATCCTTGAGGTGGGTGTATACAGCCAGCTGGGCAAGCACTGTGGGCTCAGAGCCACCCGTTCCCACATTCCCCCCCGCAGTCTTCCCTCCTGGGGCACCTGAACACCTGTCCCCTGGGAGGGAGACACGGGTGCCACCCCACACTGGCTCTACAGACCCCAGGGCCTGGCAGGGAGCTCCAGGATGGCTGTGACTGGCAGGCACTGGGTTTTCAGGGGACGAGGACTGATTCTGGGACTTGCAGAGGTGGGTTGAGGGAAGGTCAGGATTGAGACTAAGATAGAACGCTAGGGGTCATTTCATTAAGCATTTGGGTATATCAGTAAACACCACAAAGACGCTTGCCCTCGAATAGCTGCCATTCCAGCTAGGGAGACAGCCAGCCGGTAGTGGTCCCAATCCTATTATCTGTGGCATGTTAGAGGGTAATGAGTGCACTGGGAAACAGAGAAAGTAGAGCGGGGTAAAGGGGGGTGGGGGCGTGCTGGGGAGGGTGGTTGGGAAGATGGTCATGTTGAAATGAGCAGACAGGGAAGAAGGCCTCTTTGAGAAGTTGGCCAAGACTTGAAGGAAGTAAGAGGGCCCCAACTGGATATGTGGGAGAACAGTCTAGACAGAGGGAACTGCTGGAGTAAAGGCCCTAAGGAGGGAGTGTTCCTGACTTGTAGTAACAGCAAGGAGGAGGCCAGCGTGGCTGGAGGGAGCACAGGAAGGAGAGGAAGTCAGAGAGGTGGGGGTGGGGAGTGGGGACAGATCATGCGGAGCCTTGTGGGGCCTTTTCTGTGGGACATGGGGCACCACTGAAGTGATTTGGGTGGAGGGGTAACAGGATCTGACATTTCAACTGGCATGGGTTGCTTCGCTGGGGGTATACGCAGGGGCGCAAAAGGGGGTGCAGGGACAACAGGAGGCTGGGCTGTACTCCCGGCAAGGGAC
Source organism: Phoca vitulina (assembly GCF_004348235.1). NCBI lineage: Eukaryota > Metazoa > Chordata > Mammalia > Carnivora > Phocidae > Phoca > Phoca vitulina. The sequence continues at coordinate 1,872,324 of NW_022589719.1, read as the reverse complement.
AGTGACACCTCCAACGGGGACATGCTTCTGCTGGAAGAGCTACAGAATTTCCTGATGATTCCATGTGGAATGAGGGGCAAGGGGGCATCAGGGATCGGCCCAACGTGTCTGGCCTCAGCAGCTGAAAGCGTAGAGTTCCCACTGTACCAGGCTGCAGGTTAAGGAAACAGGAGCGGCTGTTTCTTCCTCTAAACCCCACCTACCATCAAGGTCAAGTCTTTCCTTCTGGCTACAGAGCAGGGACAGGCGGGTCTCCTTTCTCTACATTGCTACCGCCTCTGGTCAGGGGGCCCCTGTGGCCCCCTGCCGCCCCTCCTAGAGAATGTGATTACTTGGGGCTGTGGGGGAGGGCAGCCCCCTCCTCCCCATCCCCCCAAACCTGCCTCTCCTTCCCCTGAAGCGAAACCCTTCCGCACACAGACCTTGGGAAACCCAAAGGCATTTGACATCTCAGGAGAAGATCACCACCCCAGGACAGCCCTGGGCTGGCCTCCTGGCTGTGATAGGAGGGAGAGAACATCCTGACCAGTCTGACCTCCCCACCCCACCAAGACAGTAGGGCAGGTGACAACGGAGGAATATCCTTTTCACCTCCTGACCATGAGGGCTGGTGGGAAGTGAGGATGGGAGGAGGTAAGCGAGAAGAGGTGACCCGGGCAGCAGGGGCCGGCAGAAGAAAACCACCAGAATGGCACCAGTCTACCCGGCTGAGACACCTGTTCTCCTCTGCCTACCGGAACCTGCTAGCACACAACCATTTCTGGAGCTCCCTCTATGGGTCAGCTGTGAGTTGTCCCATTTTGCAGAAGAGGAAACTGAGACTCCAATTACGTATGTCACAAGGGGTTAAACATCTTACTCAAGGTCTCCCAGCTGGAGCCAAGATCCAAACCTAAGGCTTTCTAATTCCAAAGCCTCTGTTCTTTCCAGCAGGGCCACTCTGCAGGCCATGTGATCAGAAATGGGTGGGGTAGAGCTGGGACTAGGGTGAGGCAAGTGAAGCACTAAGGGTACGATATTGAAGGAGGCACTCACTCTCAGGGGCTGACCCCACACTTGCAGGAGCCTGAGAGTGAATGTCTCCTTAAATTTTGCCACCCTAGGCACTTGCCTGCCCCACCCAGGTCCAGGCCCTGGTGTGTGGGACGATGCACTCACTTTGTAGATGGTGATCCTGATGAACTAAAAGGGCCCACGGTTTGGTTTATAAACTCTGGGGATTTATAGTCAAATGTGAGTCAGGTGTACATAGAGGCTTCATGCACAGCTTGTGTTGGGGGGCTGGGGGGCTTTAGAATGCGCTTGTTTCAGGATGTATTATCAGAGGAATTAAGCTCGAACAGTAATGAGTTCTATTTGGCAGGAGTGACAGTGACTAGTTGATCTGAGCCTGCTGGCCTGACACCTGGCAGCATCCTCCTCACAGTGGGAGCTCCGAACAGTTGGGAAGGTAAGGTCCCACCAGCCTGTGCTAGCTGGTTAGGTTAACTCTGTGTTGTTGCCATAACGCCCAGGCAGCGCGGGCCCTGAGCTCAGATGGGTGCATCTGACATTCGGGTGGCCTGCTGGTCGCCCCTGCCCCTGGAATTCTAGCTGCTCAAAGGGAAACTGAGGTCTCATAAGAAGCAACAGGCCATTCTCATCTCATAGGGTCCCACACGAGAGGAACTGAGCTCATCTTGCTGCAGGAGAAGGTGGACGTCTCTGTTGCCTCGAAATGACAGTCTGACCGTCTTCATGGGCTCTCAGTCACAAAAGGGGCCTGTCGGGATGAGGAGCTTCAGCCGTGCATTCACCTTGGCTTCCAAACAATGCTCCATGACCACTGTCTGCACACCCCAGGGCAAGATAACAAATTGTGATTCATGATTTCTGGTGGCATTCCTCATTAAAAAAAAAAAATTGATCATTGATCCTTAGTTGGCAACAATTCTCAATGAAGCAGCATGATTAGTTAGCAGAACTAACAGAAAAGCTTACCTGCCCAGGGCTCCTCAAAAGTTCCCATACCAGAAAGCCTGTAAAATCTAGCACCAAGGATTAAATCCTAAATCAATGGAAAGAAGTAGCTGTAACACTGTCCTAAAAAATCACGGACTAATAAAGCTAAAAGGGTCTTAGAGAACATTCATTCTACCTTGAGTCTGTAGATGTGGGAAATGAGGCCCCAATGCCTTCTGTGACTTGCCCACCTGGCAATGACAGCTGGTGGTGTAGAGAGGGGGTAGGAACGCCAGGGTGCTGGCTCCCAGTGGGGGGACTTTTCTCTCCCTCTCCCCCCGCATGCAAACAATGACTCCACAGTTCTGCATTTCCGTCTCTTCCTAATGGCCCCTCCTGGGGAAAAGATGTCAGGTAGAGGAAAGAATCCAGGCTTTAAAGGGAAACAGACCTAGGTTCAAATCCCACTGCTGCCACTTAAAAGCTGTGTGGCCTCAGGCAATTTACTCTGCCTGGATGCACCTCACTTTCTCTATCTACAAAATGGGAACAAATGTCCTTACTTAGCGGGCTGTTGTGCAGGTGGGTGAACTGACGCATGCATCGCAGTTAGCTCAGCGCCGGGCGCCTGGTGTTCAACAAGGCTCCCTTTCTCTCCCCATCTCCCCACCAGAGTCGCTGCTTTCAAGATGTCAGAGTGGCGCAGTGCCCACCCAATATATCAGTCATTCGTCATCAGAAAAAAGCTAATGCCTAAAAGCGAAGAACTGACCATATGCCAGGTATTGTATGTGGCGGATCTCATTTAATCCCTATAATGATCCTATGTGGTATGTACCCCTATCCCCAATTTACAGATGCAGAAACTGAGGCTCTGTGGGTCAAATAGTCTGTCCAGAGTTACACAATGAGAAAGAGATAAAGGCAGGATTTGAACGCGGTTTGATTTAACTCTAGAGCCAGCAGGCCATCCTTCCCCAGGTCACCGATGGGACCACTGTTCTCCCTCCTTAACTACCATCTCCTCTCCTGCAGTCACCCCCCCTTGCCTATCCTGCTAGAGACCTGTCTGCTAGAGACCTATCTGGCCATGTCAATCATGGTCAAGGTTGCCCTGTCTCTATCTCGAGTTGTAAGTGACAGCCCTGCCAGTGAGATTTTGTTTGCGCAAATATTTGGCCACTCTTGCTAAGCAAGCACTTGGCTGGGTTCCAAGCCACAGAAGGCAAGGAGTCCAGGAACCTCAGGACGCACAGGCCATTGTTGTAAGGGTCATCTCAACATTTCCCCCATCTTCTTGCTGCCTTCAAAAAACAATCTAGTCTTGGGGCGCCTGGGTGGCTCAGTCGTTCAGCGTCTGCCTTTGGCTCGGGTCATGATCCCAGGGTCCTGGGATCGAGCCCCGCATCGGGCTCCCTGCTCAGCGGGAAGCCTGCTTCTCCCTCTCCCACTCCCCCTGCTTGTGTTCCCTCTCTCTGTCAAATAAATAAATAAAATCTTTAAAAAAAAAACAAAAACAATCTAGTCTTAACCACTCATTCAGAGCCAGCAGGGGATCCTTGGGGGTCATCTGATCCCAGCTCTCATTTTACAGATGAGGAAACTGAGGTCAGAGAGGAAAACTAAGATCAGCTCACCCAGCAAGTGTTCAGACAGAATAACGTTAGAGCTACAGCATCTTAGACATCACCCAGCCTGATTGCCTTTATTTTAGAAATGGGGAAACTAAAGACTTCTGCAATAGTGAGGATAAAGGAAATTTTGCTTTTCATTGTAGCAGAAAAACAAATAAAAGCTAAGAGCAAATCAGAAGCTCAGCCAGGCTTCATGGCCCAGGTAGAGATGTCCCTACTCAGCAAAGCCCAGGGGAAGCCCTGGACTAGAACCCAGCTCCTCACCCCCAGTCTGCTTTTCCCCCAACCTTATGTGATTTGAGGTGTAACCCCTGCCTCTTGTAATGCTGACAATCCTGCTGGAGCCCACAACTCAAGTCCCTGAGGCTCCAGATTACAGGGCAGGCAGCAGAAAGAGCTGTTATCCAAAGGCACCTATGAGCACGGCCATGTGCCCAGGGAGAGGACAGACTCAGCTCTGTGCTGAAGGGTGCCAGGTTTGGGCACCTGGTGGGGGGTATGAGATGCCGGCTGGGACACCTAGACCAAATCAACACCACAACCTCAGGTCTGAGTCCACCACCGTCATACTCACTCCTTGGCCTGAAAGACATCTTGGGTTTCATCCTGAGCCATGCAAATGACTCTTAGGATGATTAAATAATATTGGTTATCATCAACTGACCAGCTAACTATTCAATGGGGTTTTTTGCTAAAGCAGCAGGAAGATGAGGGAAAACAGTGTGACCCTTACAAGAATGTCCAGCATGCCCTGAGCTTTCCCAGACTCCTTGCCTTCTGTGCCTTGGAACTGAGCCTGGGGTGGGAATTCCAACCTCTCCAAAGGGCCCGCCAAGTGACTGCTCAGCAAGAGTGGCCAAGTCTTTGCTCAGCCAAAATCCCACTGGCAGGACCATCACCATGGAGGGCTCTGCGCACATGAAGTGGAAGAGTGTTGGGCTGGGGGTGTTGCAAAAAGGGCATGAAAAGTCCAGAACATGGTGGCGGGAGTAATGAAAAGGAATCCAATTCACAATTTTGGTCTTTTTCCAGCTTCTCGGCAGAAGCAATAACTGACTGGGCAGCCAGGCCAAGAAGCAAAAAGCCAGTAGCTCTAATTCTGGGGCCAGGGAGAGTGACAGAATCATAGGACGTGGGGCCCATCTGCTGAATGAAGCGGCAGTCCCCGACGGGACAGAAAGGAATCTAATCAGGACCCACACCTTCCCTCGGGAGCTCTGTGTGCATTTGTCTCATTTGGTCCTTAAAAGAGCCCCGAAAGAAAGGTGTTATTATCTCATTTTACAGGTGGGAGTGAAGTCACTTGCCCAAGGTCCCAGAGCTACTCAGGGTCAGAGTCAGAATTACTCCCATGTGTCCTGACTCTCTTTCCAAGGCTCTTTTGTGGCTACATGATACAACCATCCCTGGGGGGTCCCACAGATTTTTTTTTTTTTAGATAAATAAGAGTTCTTACTTTTCCTGAAGTCTTGATTCCTTTTGCCAGGGACGCATACACAATCACCCAAGCCAGGAAGAGGCAGAAGGCTAGTGGCCACCTGATCTCCCCAGGATATTCAATTCCAGCAGAAATCTTCAGCACAAAGTACCTAAGAATTGGAAAGAGAGAGTAGTGGGGGGAATGAGGAGGGAGGGAGGTGACAGTCTGCAGCCTTTCATCTCCCAGCAGAGCCAGGAGCCTTGAATAAACCCCAGCCCTCCTCACCCCCCCAGTTAGGGACCTTATGAGATCAGGGTGAGGGATGCTCTGATCTGAGTTTGAGCCCACAGTTGTCGGCAAAAAGGCCAGCTGGATTTACCCAGTTCCTAATTACGTGCTGGGAAGCCTCTCGTAGCCCTGGGCAGCCTCTGAACAAGGCTAAGTTAGCTCCATTGGCATCTGGAGGACAAGCGTGACAAGTCCAACAGCATTGGGGGTCCTGGCCCAGCCTGCCAACAGGCACTCCTGAGGCTGGCGTCTTTCTCTAAGGACACACCACTAATAGGGACTCTGAACTGTCAAGGATGATTTTTGTGTTTTTTCTGTAATGCTCTAATCTTTCAAGAGGCTGTATCCCAATTGTATTTGTATACTTTTAAATGTAAAAAACAGAGTCACTGTGCTCAGTGACTAAAACTGCTGCTCTCTGTACTTCAGTTCCAGTTGCGTTGGGCACGTGTCCCGGCTGAGGTTGGCTGAAACGGAAAAGCAGGGCTGCCTGGCCCTTATTCAAGGAATGTAGTCCAAGACCGAGAACATGCAAGCAGAAGGGGGCTGCTGGACATCTGTGTATCTGCTCGAGAAGCCGTGGCCTGCCTGGCAGCCCCCACACCCCGGAGGGTAGCTTGTAGCCTGGTAGCACGGCAAGCAAGCAGCCGCACTCCTGGGGACAGGAGGTAGTCGTGGGGACACGGAGTCATGACTCAGACAATCCCTTCAGCTCCTCAACGATCAGCTCCCTCATCCTGGATGCAGGCGCCGTGCCCGTAGTTTGGCGTTTTTCTGTGACCTGAACAAAGGGCCGGCCAGAATCCAGACTCCACGGGACTGCAGGAACGTCAGCCCAGAACATTCTGACCTACAGAGGGACGTGAAGGTGGCACCACTCCTGGCCTCGCTGGCCACGGCGCCCTCCAGCCCGCTAGCGAGTGCGTACCTGGGAGGCTGCCCGGCAGTGCACCGCCATGCGTTTTACAACAGCCACGCTCCTTTCTGTCTCAACCCCTGCGGCAACCTGGGCTCAAGAGTTGACTAAAAGTGGGGCGCCTGGGTGGCTGTTGGCGAAGCATCTGTCTTCGGCTCGGGTCATGATCCCAGATCCCCCTGCTCAGCGGGGAGCCTGCTTCTCCCTCTCCCTCTCCCTCTGCCCCTCCCCCTGCTTGTGCTCTCTCTCTCTCTCAAATACATAAAATCTTTAAAAACTAAACTAAACTAAACTAAAATGGAAGCTCTAGCAGCACTGGCCCACCTTCCCACAAGACAGTGACCATTTGGAGCTAAGCAGCAGCAACCTCTCTCCCACGTGGAAGATAGGCTCTCTAGTTTGCCACAGTCCCCACCATTCCCTATTGTCTTGTTCATACTTCAAAACCTCCCTGCCAAGCCCCTAGCACATCTGAGTTTATAACCCCAACATAGGCTTAACTGGAGAACATTCCTTATTTACCCTTCAATGAACTCTGTCTACATTCATCTACCTTAAGAAATCATTCCATACACTTTATTAAATCTTCCTATGATGGCTGAGGATTTCGTTGTACTCCTGAACCTCAATCCTCAAAGACTGGAAAAAATGGATGTAGAAAGTACAAAAGTAAGGCAAAACCGTTAAAAAAAAATTAGTTCTTCTTTAAAATAAATCATTGACTATGACTTGTTTTCTTACTTTTTGCCTCTCTTCCATTCTCAAGTTCAGAGGGAAGAAAAAGAAACACCACCACCTAGTTTATTGAAGGTCTGCTTTGACCACGTTGGCTGAAGGTTTTGCAGTGTTCTGTCACCGACATCAGCGGTGAGAGCAGCACCAATTCTAGTCCCAAAAGCACGCAGTCACCTCCGCTCTCCAGAACCACAAGGACCAATAATTTGCTCTCAGAAGCCCAGCCAGGAAAGAAACCTTCCTTCCGGGTCACTCAAGTAGGTAGGGAGGGTGCAGAGGGAGGCAACCCATCTCTTGGGCCACACACACCCCTAGACAACAACTTGAAGTTTCATTCATTCACTGGGTTTCCCTTAGAAAGTTAAAAAAAAAAAATCTTACTTGAAATACTCTTCACTCCCACTGACAAATGTCTTATTGGCCTGGCTGGTGAAGTTAACCATTGTCAAGTTGGGATAGGCAGTCATGCAGAAGGTTGAGTTCTTGATCTGTATTTTGGGATGGTCACTGATGACACAGGAATCTGTTTAAGAGAGGATGGAGCAGAAACATGGTGAGATCTGTACAGAAAATACACGCACGTCTCTCTCTAGCAACTGAAAAACAAGGGACAAAAGTATTTGCCAAATATGGAAGAGTGACTTTAGGAAAGTGTTAACTGAGCAAAGCTAGGTGCAGATGAACCCCAGGATTATGTTTTGTTCATGCCGGAGACCCTGGTACCCACAGCAGTACCTTGTGCTGATACCAAAGGCTCTCATTTTGGGGGCACTCCCTACGTGGCTGGAGGCATGCCAAGCATTTTGCATGTGTTATCTCATTAATGTTCACAACAGCCTAGCGGTAGATGCTATTACCTCCATTTTTTAAATGGGGGTGGGGGTGCACCTGGGTGGCTCAGTCAGTTCAGTGTCTGACTCTTGATTTCGGCTCAGGTCACGATCTCAGGGTTGTGGGATTGAGCCCTGCATCAGGCTCCATGCTCAGCGTGGAGTCCGCTTGAGATTCTTCTCTCCCTCTCCTTTTACCCCGCCCCCGCTCTCTCTCTCTCTAAAGTAAAAATAAGTAAATCTAAAAATAAAAGTCTTTAAAAAAGTGAGGGAAAATTTTCTTTTTTTTTTTTTTTTAAAGATTTTATTTATTTGACAGAGAGACACAGTGAGAGGGGGAACACAAGCAGGGGGAGTGGGAGAGGGAGAAGCAGTCTTCCCGCTGAGCAGGGAGCCTGATGCGGGGCTTGATCCCAGGACCCTGGGATCATGACCTGAGCCGAAGGCAGACACTTGATGACTGAGCCACCCAGGTGCCCGAGGAAAAAGTTTCAATGAGGCCAAGTAACTCTACTCAAATCACACAGCCAATAAGGAAGAGAATCAGGATTCAAATCCAGGTTCTTACAACTCCACAGAAAACAGATGGCTTGCAGAAATGGATCTGCAATTGAAATTTGAAAATTGAAATCTGCAATCTGAAATTTAACCAGACATAAGCAAACCTTCCGAAGGACTACGCCCACAGAAAGCTTACTAAGGAGTTCACCTTGAAGCTGACATACAATAAACGCTTTAAGATACATACTGCATCTGCTTTCCACACACTCACATGGGGTAGCGGAGGCAGTGACCATGCCATGTGCTTGTGAGCCTCCAACAAGACCTAACACAGTGCTTCTCAACTGGGGACGAATCTGTCCCCCAGAGGACACTTGACAATGTCTGGAGACATTTTTAGTTGTCATATCTGGGGAACAGAGAGCTACTGGCCTCTAGTGGGTAGAGGCCACTGATGCTGCTAAATATCTTCCAATGCACAGGACATCCCCCCACCACAGAGAATTATCCGGTCAAAATGTCTGGAGTGTCGAGGTTGAGAAGACCTGATCTAGGCTGGGATGGGGAAAGGAGACTAACCATGTGGGTCTTAGTATGTCAGGCATTGTGCTGGACACTTTAACAATGCTTATCCCATGAAATCCTCATCAAATCTGGGAGGTATATATTATTATGCTCATTTTATTTTATTTTTTTGAGAGAGAGAGAGCAGGGGAGGAGCAGAAGAGGGAGAGAGAGGATCTTCAGCAGAATCTATACCCAGTGCAGAGCCTAATGCGGGGCTCGATCTCACAACCCTGAGATCATGACCTGAGCCAAAACTGAGAGTCAGATGCTCAACTGACTGAGTCACCCAGGCGCCCCTATTATGTTCATTTTAAATAGGAAGAAACTGAAGTCCTTCTGACCATATTACAATGCCTCTCTGACAGCTTTATAAATACGGATCACTTGACAGATAGTTTAAGTAGAGTCCACCAAGATACTATTTTATCCCAAAAGATATTATTTTATAAAGGAGTGAAAAGCAACAGTAACAATGGCTACCACTTACACAAAGCATACCAGATACTGTTGTAAGTGCTTTATATGCACCAACCAATTTAGGCCTCGCATCACCCCATGAGGTAGGTATCGCCACTGTCTATGCTGCAGATAAAGAAACTGAGGCACAGAGAAGAGCATGCTTGTTAAGGTCATGCGGCAAAACCAGGAGGCAAACAAGCATTCTCTTTCTGGGAGCCATGTTCTCAGCTATGAAGCAGAGAGCAGCGATCACAGACTCAAACACCTTCAGAAGCCAGGCTGGTGACATAAATGGTGAAGGCATAAAATAGAGGGTAATAAGGGGAGGTGGGGACTCTGGCAAACCAGAGACTGTTTCAGCCAACCAGCGCCATGCCTTTTCCAGGTGTTCTGGGAAAAGACGTAGAAAATTTGGGTATTTACATGAAACCTCTCCATTTTAAAATATTGGAAATAAGATCAAATTATTTTTAAATATCATGGACCAAACTACAACACAATAAAAGAGCACATGGCCACCCAGGTCTGGTGCATGAACTCCCAGTGCATGCCCTCTGTGGAACAGCAAAGTGGGTAAGACTGTGGGTTCCGAGGCTCCTCTGCCCTGAGAGTTGAGATGAGTTCCTTTTTCTGTCCACGCCTCCACTGTCTGGTAATAGTTGTGTCTAGCTCACAAGATTGTTGCAAAACCCAAAGTAAGTGACATCGAGGATGAAAAAAAAATTCTCACAATGCCTAGAGCACTGCTGGACTCTATCAGTTTTAGCCAATAACTCAGTCATCATTGTTATACCTTTTTATGGGGTGGGCATCTCTAGTCCTTAGCATCCTCTCCCACAGTGCTCCTGGCCAGCCATAAATCACTACTGCCTCCCACCCATTCCCCCAGAATATCTCATTGTATCGGATAAAATGTTAAAAACAACAATTATAAGAATCTCATCTCATCTCTGATGAGTTCTTTAGACCAGGGTTTTCAACGGTGTTGCTATTGACTTTGGCGGCCAGATAATTCTCTGCGGTGGGAGTTGTCCTGCGCATTGCAGGGCATTTGGCAGCATCCCTGACCTCTGCCCACTAGATGGCAGGAGCATCCACCTGCCACCACAACCCCCCCAATCCCCGTTGTGACAACCCCAAATATCTATAAACATTATCAAATATCTCCTGAGAAATCTCCCGGGGTTGAGAACCACTGCTTTTAATGTCCTCAAAGTACCTTCTTGTTCAATATTCTCTTCTTTAGTCTAATTCAAATGACAGAGGGATTCCGGCCTAATAACTATCAAATATTTACAGAGGGATCATTATGGCTTCCCCCAGCAGCGATCTGAATGAAGACCGTAAGGACCATCTCTATCCCTTTCTCTGTAAGTAAGCACAGTAGTTATTTCCTGAACTTCTGCCAAAAAGTACGTCCATCCCCTAAGACTGAAGACATCGCTAACATGCGGGCAAAGGCCACATCGCTTGCTTCCAGAACTGCCACAGTGAATCGCGCGGGGCACCTTCCCTAGAGAGCGGCTCTGGATGTCTCTGGATCCCCGCTCGCCGCGGCAGGGCAAGGTCACACCATTGCGGCGTCACTGCGGCGGGCTCCCCGCAGCCTCAAGCCTCCTGCAGTATCCCTTCCCACCACTGGGCGGCAGGAGCGTGCTTCCCAGCGCCCGGCGCCTTCGGCTGGGCCCGCGGAGGAATGATGGGCCGCGTCAGCAGCGCTCCGCAGCCCAGCAACGCCGAACAAAGAACAGCGATCGTGATCGCGCTAAATTGGAAGCTGTTGGAATGGGATTCTCTTTACTCGGGCAATTATTAATAAATGAAAGCACATGAAAGACCAGGGAGAAAAGGGATCATTTAATTAAAGTTCTAATGAAAATGAAGCCATTCCAGAAATAGAAATGGTATTTATGGTGTTCCCATTTTAAAGGATCCAGCCAGTTCCTACATTTCACAGAACAGTCGCTGGTCTCCCTCATCAAGGCATGGGTTAGCCGTTCTCCGTTACAGAGACCTGAAGGATTGACAGTCTCTCTTATAACCTACAACTTAGAAATATGCTGCAAGCCCAGCCTCTACCCAGGGACAGAGCCACGGCTGGGTGGTGGGAGCAACAGGACCCCAGCCATGCTGAGCCAGCCATGGGACAGACACCTCCCCGCTATGACTGCAGGTCATAACTGCGAGCCATCCAATCCCTCCCTCCTGAGACCAGTGGCCCGCTATCTCATGGTAGGGCAGTTACTGGGAGAGGCTGAGCCTGGAGATTATTAGTGGAACACTGCACTAGGGGAAGGGATTTTTTTTCCGTTTCCTAAACAAGCCTCTCTCAGAATGGCCATTTGGGAAAGAGTCTGGAATATCCACTGTCTGAACTCCTGACTTGTCCATCAGGGGCCATAAAGCTGCCAGTGTCTCTGCAAGTCAGACCATCACCACCTTTTTGAAGTCAGCCCAGGACCCCGAAGGACCAGCACTTCCACAAGGGCTAGCCTGGCCCCAGTAACGGAACACAGCCATGTGCAGACAGCACAGAGAAGAAGAGATGGAGGGGCTGCACAAAGAAAGAGTGGGGATTGACACGTTGCTTTAAAAAAAAAAAAAAAAGGAAAAATGTAAAGCACTTGCTAAGGATGAGATAAAAATCTGTCCAGCCTGTCCCTGTGCTCCCAGGGAATAACCGGAGTGAAAAACATCCATTGTTTCTCTCTGCTCAGAGCTTGCATAGTTTTTGTGGTTTTTACCAGTCGACTAGGAGCTTAGCTGTGTAATGCCCTTACTCTGCCTTTAAGGTGTCCTGGGTTATTGTGAGCCATACTGGAAACTCCACAAAACCAGGGGCACCCCCTCCCACATACCTGGCCTAGTCAACATGCTCAGCTTGCTTCCAAAAGGTATGTATGTACACATGCATGCCTGTGTATGTGTATACATACACGTGTGTGTGCATGTGTATACATATACCCATATCTATACATACACATACTCTGACTATAAAATAAATAGGTATTTACCATAGAAAATGTAGAAAAGAAAATATGGTCCCAAATCGGTAACACATTTTGTGGATTTGGGTGAGGATTTCCCCATGTTTTATGAAATATTCGTGTTTAATGACTATAGAGTACTTCATCCTATGGATGTACTATAAATTAATTTGAACCATGGGATTATTCAGTTATTACTTGAATTTGGTTAAGTGTTTCTAGTGTTTTCCAAGACTGTGGATGTGGCTGCCATGAACAATCATGTATAATCTTTATCTGTATCTCTGATTTTCCCTTTTAAGATGGATCCCCAGAAATGGAACTTGGAAGTCAAACTACAGTTGGCACAGGCTTTCTTTTTACCCCACAGAATCCCAGCTACAAACGGGGAACATATGGACTCATGTCACTCTGCCCCGACTGGTGGAGCAGAACCTGCTGGAACACGGCCTCTTCAGGAACCCTGGATAAGCAGAGAATCAGGGGTCCTGACACCTAGATCTCGGTGCTGGTTCTACCTTTCGATCTACAGCCTGTCACTTCACTCTCTGAGCCTTCGAGTTTACTTTCTCATCTGCAAAATAGTAACCATGTCTCCAGCCCCTTGGAACTCATAGGGCTCTTATTAGGAAGAGCAGAGACATCAGTTATGAAGCCGCCTTGTAGACTGGGGAGCATTTAGCATGGTGCTTTAGGACCATGACCTTTGGAGGCAGGCAAACTTGGGTTCAAATCCCAGGTCTATCAGAGAGCTACCTCTATGACCTTGAGCTCCAGTTTTTTCATCTATAAAATGGAAATAATAACAGAAGCCATATGTTGGCTTGTTGTACATTGGTAACATGAGTAAAAGGATTACCATGGTGCCTAGTTGTAGGAAGTGATGCTAGCTATTATCATTAAGTGTTAAGGTGCCACAGAAATATTAGTGGATATTGTTAGCGGAAGGGAATATTGTTTCTGAACTACTCTCCCTCCTGGAGGACAGCTGCAGGACACTGATCACGTTGTCCCACGTGGTTCCTGATGGAAGTCTCGACCGAAACTTCCCACGGAGCCTGAATCAAGCCAGCAGCCCTTCCCCTCCCAGGCACAATCTGGGAAGGACAAGCAAGGCTCCGGGACGACCTTGAGGTATTTCTGCACTCTAGATCCTCCGTCCTGGAAAATGTTCTAGCAAACCATTCCAGCAGCTAACTGTTAGTTGTGATTCTGTGAACGGCTACTGAGTGGCATTCTCTCAAAGAGCAGCTTTGCAGAGGTGACCACTGGGCGGGCACAAACTGCAGGGCAAGAAGGTGGGGCACGTTCCAAAAATGGTTAAGGGCATCCTAATGAAGGGGTGTGGGGCAAACTCCAACCTAGTGGTTCTTTGGTTCCTGGAGAACTTTAAAACTCCATCCCCAAATTGTCTGATTTAATTGGTCTGCAGAGGCCCCTAAGTGATGTTTGGATTCATCAGTTGCCCAGGTGATTGTGATGCACAGCAGCTTGGGCTGAGAACCGCTGTCCTCACCCAAGAACCCATCGACGTGGGGACTGTCCAGATGAGAACACTGAGGCCCAGAGAGTCGAAGGGACACTTGCTCTTGGTCATACCATCAGTGAGCCACACATCTGGGAACCTCCACAAACCCCCACCCCCCACTCCTGAGCACTTCCAAGTGCACAAGGTTTGAATTTAATGGGCACATGTCTTTAGTTTTAGCTCTTCCTCAGTCTTATTCAAAACCTCTCTAGGTAGAGGTTGGTCATGGCGTGCATGTGCATACACACGTGTGTAAATATGCTCCAGTGTGCATTACTGCCTTTAGTATGTGCATCTCTCTGGGGGTGTGGGAGGGAAGACTTCATCTTTCTCTCTTGACACACTCAGAGGATTGAATAATGCCCTAGCTCTGCAATGTGCGGGCCATGAGGGCAAAGGTGCCAATTTGGAGGCCAACACTAAGAGCCAATCATGTAGAGATCGCGGGATTCTGACCTCAGCACAGAGTGAGCTTAAGGGGAATAACAGATCTGCTGGGAAAACAAGAAACTACTTGCTTACTGACACCCATTGAAATGACCAGAGACCAAAGGTGACTGAGGCACCTCGATTTCCGGAGGGCTCCTTTATCCTTTGTTTCTTGCTGCCCTTACAGCAACAAGAATATTATTATTTCTACTTGAGAAATGATGAAAATGCAGATCCAGAGAGAAAAGTTACCCGACCCATACCCACGTGCTTTTAGGGGCAGAGATGTCATTTAGACCAGAGGGTCTTGCCCCCAAGCCTGCCCTGCTCGTCCTCACTTTCACCCACTTGCCTTCGACCCAGCAAGCTCCCCGCAAGCCCTCAAGTCCCAGGGGATTTCAGGTCTGACCGGGACCTTCAGGAACTCTCCCTGACGACCTGGGCAGACGGATGTCCCCATTTCTAGGTACTGCATTATGCACATTTCTATCAGAGATTTTCTGGTCAAGCATCTGTTCTCATAAATACCTCATGCACTGAGCAGGATTTTGTTAAGTGTGAACCCAGGATCCCATGCATTACTCTCCTAGGTTCTAAGACCCCATTGCTTTCAACTTGTACCCTGCAAACAAATGAAATGAATCGCCTGGAGACCTTGCTAAAATGCAAATTTCCCAACCCCACCCAAATCTAATATATCGGACGATCTGGTGGGCCTGTTAATCTGCATTTTTTCATATCCCCCCTCTTTTTATTATGTTAATCTACATTTTTAACAAACACTCCAGTTAGTCCTGAGCAAACAAAGTTTGATTACTCCTCCTCTGAGCCATGAGTTCTTCAAATGTTAGAATTAGGGGCATCTGGGTGGCTCAGTTGGTTAAGCATCTGCCTTCCGCTCAGGTCAGGATCCCAGGGTCCTGGGATCAGTCCCGCATTGGGGGGGGGGGGGGTCTCTGCTCAGCGGGTGGTCTGCTTCTCCCTCTCTCTCTATCCCTCCCCCCTGCTTGTGCTCTCTCTCACACACTCTCTCTCAAGTAAATAAATAAAATATTTTAAAAAAAGAAATGTTAGAAGTAAGTATATGTGGTTGTTTGTTTTAATCTCTGTGCCCACCACTTAAGGTAGGTATATCCAAACTTACCTAATAAAAGTTTGGTTTTATCTTTGCATTCTGGTGTGTTCCAAGGGTTGTTGCAGGAGCCCCAGGGCAGGACAGACACAAAGGAGGCAAACAGGTAGAAAAGTGTGTAGCAAATAATCACATTGTAGTATATGGCTATTAGGACGGAGATGATCAGCATTGCGATGCCACAACCTGCAGAAGCAAAATTTCCAGGGATTTATTCCACCCCAGATCCTCGGGAATTCTTACAGTTGGGCACAGGGTGGGGAGCTAGGTCTTGGCTCTCTTACAGATGGATACACAAACAGCGGAGTGGACTCTCTCTATCAGGGACATTGAGGCATTCTGCTGGGCACAGAACAATGCCAGAGGCAATCTTGGGCCATTATTCAGAGGGTCCCAGAGGTGGAATTGATCAAATAAAGGAAACCGTGAATTCTACTGTTCACAAAAGCAAATCGCTCTCCTGGAGGCCGCGTGGTGCCAGAGAGAGCAGGATAGGGCTGAGGAGGCTGGAAGGCAGGGTGCACTCATGGACTCACCTTGCAGAGCCGGGATGGCCTTCCACACAGACACTGGCCCCTGGCTGGCAAACTGGCCCAGAGACACTTCTAGGAAGAAGATGGGTAACCCGGCCAGAGCCAGCATCATCAGGTAGGGGATAAGGAAAGCACCTTGGGAAGAGAGAGTGGGAAGTGAGAGCCCTGGGAAACCAAGGCTGGCTTGGACCACATTCGCCCTCTGGGGTGGGAGCTGGCTCCCCCTCATTTTCCAGGAAACCTTTGATATTCCAGCTCAACCACAGGCCCCCCGGGAACATTTAACAGCCCTCCTCTACAAAATGTGAGAGTACCCCACAAACACACTCCTCTTTCCAATTCCCCACTGGACGGGTCACTAGCGGTTGTGTGCTGGTTGGTTTTTATTCTTTTCTCTTCTTTTCTTTTTCTTACTATAGCATTTCAATGTCCCCAAATTAAGCTCTTCCAGCATGCAACAAATCCACACCTTTGACTCTCTACTGGAGTCAGATTTGGTGAAATCTTCTGGGCATCTCTACCCTCCAAGGACCTAACATCTACTAAGGTAGATTCCAAGAGCCCTTCTGTGCAATAACCCGAGTTACCAGCACACCTCCTGGCAATAGGTCCTGGGTCTGCTCTGCCAGACAAGTGCCTAGAATATTCCTCTCCCCACCACTGGAGCCACCAGGCACTTCTCAACTTCCTTCCCCACATAAAAGTCCCTTCCATCCTTCAAGGTCAACTCAAATGCTGCTTCCTCCTCCAAGAAGCCTCCCCTCTCTGTCCTCCCATAGTCACTTCCCCAGGCACTGAGCACTTGACAATATTTACTTGGTGTCTTATCAAGACTGGGAGCTCCCTGAGGTTGTCACCTCTTCATCTCTTTATTCCCTGGAACACCGCCCACCCCCAACCAGGACAGTAATAGTGGGGAGGCCGCCACAGACTGCTGGAGGTTCTCTGGGGTTTTTTCCCTTCAACGATTCTTTTAGATTGTTTGGGAAGGCTGTGGGAAACAGCCATGATCTTTGAAAAGATGGGACCAGGAAGACTGTTGCATGGGTCAGAGCCAATTTGGGCATCAGGGAGGCCAGAGCCCAGAACCCTGTGCTCCACAGAAGAAAAGCTGACTTTTCTCTGGTCCACTCTTTCCAACTTCCTGTCTGGCAGAAGGACCTTTCCCGCTTGGGCCTTTCCAGGCAGGGAAGGCCCCGCAGAGGCCTCGAACTGATGGGGAGTAAAACCAGGGATCCTGCTCTGGCCTCTCCTGACGGGGGTTTTTAAGATGTGGATTATGCAGTCCTTCTCTTCCGCTCCTGAAGAGGAGGCGGGGCTTTCCACCCAGTGCTGAGGGCTGCAGGGGCCAGAGACGCAGTGCGAAAAAGTCTGCCTCCCCCTCCCTGGCTCCACAAGGAGCTCCTGGAACCGCTGGGCCAGACGCAGAAACACACTTTGCAGATCCCTGGGGGGAGGGGGGAGCAAAACGTGGGTAGTCTCACCGGCTGAGTTCCCCTGGCTGAAACTCCCTGCCTAGCCCCATCTTGTGTACCCAGCCGCTCCCTGTCACTGGAAGCCTTTTTATAGCATCTCGGGCCCACTTCCTGCACCCTGGGCTGGGACTCTTGCAGAAAACCAAGGGGAAACCCAGCTGGGGTGCCTACATTTGTGTGGCCCGCACACGTTCTTCTGTTTCCAGGGCATCTCTGATTGCAAAGGATCTGCAGCCCTCATAAGTACTTGTCAATGTGTCCTAATTTGGAATTGGAGGGGAGAAGGCATATTTTTCTGTTTTAAGCATCCCATGGTGCAGCACGTGTCTACTGTCTGGAGCCCACCCAACAGAAAACAGAAACCAAAAACCCTAACCTGATGGGGTGAGGGTCTCTTTGGTCCTAGGAGGGAGTCCTGGTTGTAAATTCCTATTCCTAGAGGGGAACTTGTCAGTTTGGGCAATGTGTGGGGGCTGGCAAGCCACTGGGTAAGACGCTTCAGGGTGGAGAGGGCAAGCGAAGAGGACCTTGAATGTGCTGGGTCCCTCCTCCTTGGTGGGTACAGAAGAGGTACAGAGGATTCTAGAGGACTGGCAGCTGTTGTGTGCCTGACATCCTCACCATTTCAGAAGTGGTTTTCCTTCAAAAGCAGCTTCTTCCACCCAGTGAAGACCGATGAAACGAAAACCGTTTTTTGCCAAACAATTCGGCTAAAGTCAAAATCTGTCCCACTTATGCCCAAGAGGATGTACGTGTGTGGGAACTTCTGAGAGGTTTTCGAGAATACAACCCTCAGCTTCTCTCCACTCACACCGTGTGGTTCTCCTGCATTCTGCATGACTCAAATACCCATTCTCAAAGTCTCCTAGGTAGGCTCAGATTTCCAGGTTATAATCTTAAACCGTCCTTAATTTAGTGTCTAGGACCACACAGCTACTGCTGTTTAGGTATATAGAGTGTGCTGCTACCAGAATATTAGTCAGCTAAATTAGAGTTTGAACTCCCCTCTGTCAATGCCCACTTGGCTCAGGATCCTGTCTCCCAAGCTGGTTCGGTGGGGGATCACGGAGGCCCACCTCTCCCCTGAGCTCCATCTCCTGATAAAAGCCTCCTGGATCTAGTGCCAACCAGTTACAGTGGCTCCTGCCCTCTCGGTCAGCACTGATGCCTACTGGGGGTGGGGCTGGAGCGTGAGGAGGCTGCTCTGAGCCTCCCCTCCCAGCCCAGTCCCGTGGCTCTGGGCACCTCCCCAACCCACAAGTGCCCGCCCCACCGTGCCGCAGGCTGAAAGACCGGAAAAGCCATACCTCCCCCGTTCTGGAAGGCCAGGTAGGGAAACCTCCAGACATTGCCCAGCCCCACTGCGTACCCCACCATGGACAGGATGAAGTCCAGTTTGCTGGACCAGTTCCCTCGGGCCTTATTCTCATCCCCTTGCTCGTCCTCCTGGGGGCGGAAAAGCACATTGTCGGATAACAGCCCCGTCGATCGGCAAGCAGGCCCCATTCCACCCCTCCCCCCTGCTGAGGGTCTTTCCCAGCAAGCAGGCCCCCATTTTCCAACCGAGGATGCATTGGCAAGCAGGACCCCAATTTGGAAGAGAAGATGCATCTACAAGCAGGGCCCTCACCCCTCAACCCTGCCCTGAGACTCTTTCAGCAAGCAGGTCCCAATTCTGATCTGAAGATTCCTCTTCAACAGATCCCTAAAGCCCTCCTTCCCAAATCCTGCAGTCAGGGCACACCAGCAAGCAGCCTTCCCCAAACCTTGAACCTGTTGGTTGATTGCAAGCAGGTCCCTCCAACCCCAACCCCTGACCAAGAGTTCAGTTGGCAAGCAGCCCCCCAATATCATGCCTAGAATCCCCAGCAAGCAGATCTCTAACCAACCCCACCCTCCCCCAAACCCTCAACACACCCCTTCCTCAGCCCTTTCTCCCTCTGGAGTCTGCTAGGCGAGAAATAGAGCTGCAATCCCCGAAGCCAGCCAGAGCCCCTGCCTCACGTTCTCTGCCAAAGCCTACAGGCAGAACCTGCCTGGTCGGCTAATTTAAGGGGGGCACCTCTCAACAGCAGGGAAAGGGAAACAGGAAGGAGGGAGATGTGGGTGTGAAACAAGAGGAAGAACAGAGAAGGTAGATATGGTAAGAGACAGGATATCTAATGCCTTGAGTTCTGGTCTAAACTTTACCACTGGATCATCCCAGGCAAGCCACTTTCTCTCTCTGAGGCTCTGTGCCCCAAGCTGTAAAACGAGGGGCTCAGAATAACTATCCCCTGAGGCACCTTCCAGCTCCAGCCATCTATGGACCTTTGAGGCTCACCTCTCCATGTTCACCCTAAGATGCTCTCTTAGGGGCAGTGCCTCGTTCTGGAATGCCTCACTACTAAGCAGGAAAGGATGGGGGTGAAGCCACCTCAAATAAATTCAAAATGTTCAGGGCACCTGGACACCACACAAAGGTTCCAGGGACCCAAATCACTGCCCAGCTTCTGCCTCCTCAGTCATACTTCATTTCCTATTCTAGCAACCTGGTATGCCTCACACTGTTGCACAGGCTGTGGGCGGTAAAGGAGCTATCAGGAGAGGAGGAAGTCTCTGGAACAGAGGAGGGCCGAGGCAGGTGTCAGAAAGGCAAGAACAGAAAAATGGGCAGAGCTGAAGATAGGCAAACGCTGAACTTCATCTACTCTGAACATTTGCAACATTCCCCTCTCCGCTCCTCTCCCGTGCACACCACCTCCAGCCCCACCCACCCTCCGGTTCTTCCCGAGCTGAACGGGTGGGAGTTTCGCTGCTGGTGCCGCAGTGCGGAGGTTAAGCAAGGCATCTGGAACAATCTTCTGCCTCCACCTGGGTCACACTGTTGGGCACATGCTGTCACAGGCAGTTAATATATACCAACAAACGCCCCAGAAGTGGACTCCAAAAACAGGGGCAGAGTGGGAAAGCCTACGTGTATGTTCATTTCCAGTTATTATTCTAGCAGCTGGGCTCCTGTGGTGTGAGCCTGAGGATGAGTGTGTGTGTGTGTGTGTGTGTGTGTACACAAACAATAGAATGACTATGAACACAAGGGCTGTATAAACCTGAAATCTCACGCCCACAGGTGTTTTGATTCCAGCACCCAGTACTAGATGCATGCCTAGCCCCCAAGCCCAGGGAAGGGGAGGAGACTGCAGAAAGACAAGGGGTAGGAAGGGAAGAACTGAAGTACGTGACACAGGACAGAGGAAGGAGGGGGACTGGAGGGAAAAGGAAGAAGACAAGAGCCCACATGAGAGAGGGTAATAGTAACCAGTATTAGTTGCCTTATCCTTAACCCAGGATTGGGATTTGCTCTGTGTGGTTTTCATGCCTCCGGTTGAACATAAAGGATCAAATCCAGAGGAAGGTTCAGGTTTGTGGGGCATGGAGCTTATTCAATTGAGATAAGTCCCCTTAAAAAAAAAAAACACACAGCAAAATATACAAAGTTATGATAACAAAATTAGTTACTGGGTTTTGGAAGAGTCCCGAAGCTTAAGCTTCAGAAGTACCTTCATGTGAACCCACCTCTCATCAATGAATTCTCATGTGATAGCAGGTAACTCTAAGTGAAAAGGCTATAGTACTTAAACTGTTATTCCCCGCGGTGCAGGGGTGGGGGTGTTCCTCGGTATTTATTTTTTAATTTTTATTTTTTAAGTAGGGTCCGCCCAGCGTGGAGCCCAAGGGGGGGTGGGCTTGAACTCAGGACCCTGAGATGAGGACCTGAGCTGAGATCGATTGGAGGCTCAACTGACTGAGCCACCCGGGTGCCCCCTTTTAAATTTTTTTAATTAAGGGAAAACATTTTAAAGACTCAGTCATAGACAAAAGGGGGAGTCCTGTTTTCATAAACCTATCTGCCTCAACTGCTTAATGAGGCTGCACCCCAATGTCCGAGACTACCGAGGCTGGGGAGGGACAGGTAGCGGCAGCTCCTGAGTTCTCGATCTCTCTGGCAGGGTCACTACAGCCCTCGCGCCCTGAACTGGGGACCCCAGAGCAGTGCGAGCTTCCGAAGCCCCAAAGCTGCCTCCCGCATCCATTACCTGGCACTGCCAACCGGTCTCCCCATCAGCACACGTGCACCCGCCACAGCCCGGCTCGCCTCGCACGCCTAGGGAGCAGGAGGCGGCGCGGGCTGAGCGCGACCTGCTTACCTGGGCGGCAGCGGTGGCCACGCTGCCCGGGAGCACGGACGTGATTCCATCCGTGCCCAGCACCACGGTGCTCTGGCTCATATTCACCCAGCCCACAGCCGGGGTATTGTTCCGCTCCAGGGTGCCCTTGCCCACACTCACGTTAGCATCCCCCTCGGGGCCGCGCAGGGCCGGAATCTTACAATGAAGAGCGTTGCCGGGCCCGGCGGCCCCAGAAAGAGCGGCGGCCTGCGCGCTGCGCGCCTCGCTCAAGTCCCTCAGCGCTGCCGAGGCCGCCGGCGCCCGCGGGCTACTGAGTTTGCAAGCCCCCACTCCCGGCCGCTCGGCCTCGCAGGCTCGCGCGTCGGGGAACTGGAAAGTTTGGGCGCCGGTGGAAGCGGACCTGGGCACACGCGGCGTCGGCGCGGCGGCGGCAACGGGAAGCTCCTGCTCCGGGCTCGTCCTGGGCGCGCACCGGCCGTCGTGGTGGCCCAGAGCCATCGCCGCCCCCAGGCTGTTGGCTGGTTGTGTATTCATTTCTTTGGGAGCACCGCAATCCTGCAAATGCAATGTGAAGTTTGTGCACACACACACACACAAAAAGTCACGGCTGCTTTAAAAATACTTGTATCTACATATAAAGACGTTCACCACTCAGGTCCAGACACAATATCTAGGGAATAAACTGGAATCTGGATTTTTTTTTTCCCCTCCAAAAAAAACTGTATTTCTCAATTTGCCTGTCTTGTCAATAACCAGATGGCATAAAGCAGTTAATAGTCCTCTCCTTGATGGTGGGAAAACTAAGAAAACAGTAATGTTTGTTGTTTTTATTTTTTATTTTTTTTTTTGTTTTGGAGGGGGGGAGAAGAGGAGGGTGGAAATAGCCCTACAGCCATGAGCTCCCTACCCTCTTTGGATTTCACATCACGGCTGTAGGGTGCCCACCTCCCCATCACCATTGTAGAAAGATTCTTTAATTTTCCGCCCCATTTCCTTTGTCATTCAATAATGCACATTGCTTTTTTTTTTTCTTCTTTTTTTAATAAGCTATAGGCAAGCTGTGGCCACAAAGCTGATGCCCTGGCACCTTGGAGTATTTCAGGCTAAATCGGTTGTGCGAATCCCAGCGCACCAAACCCATCCCCGCCCTCCAGGTAGCAAAGGCAGGGGTAAGGATCACGACCAACACAACAAGAACAACAACAACCCCACAACAACCATAATAAACCAGATGTAAAACACAAGATAGTAACCAGGTTTGTTATCTTACACAACCTACACACTTCCAGACTCCCAGATATGTAAAACAACATGCAAAGTTTTTGGATTCTCCTTCTCCCTCCAGTATTCACAAGAGTCTAACGTCCTTCATGCCCCTACACCTGCTTGGAGGCCAAAACTCAGGACGAATTTTCATTTGTTTTTTCTCAACTGAGTTTCAAGCGAAGAGAAATACCAGCGGTGGTTTTTCTGTCTGCTTTCTCTCCTCGTGTTATCTTTCAGGGCTCCCTTATTATTAGCACCAATATTTACTATTATACTGTAAGAATGATCATATAACCTTCACCTCAACCACGTGCATCTCATCTAACCGTCTTTCATAAAGCACAGATCAGAACTCATTAATTTGCACTAGATCTAAATACCTTGGCTCCGGCAAGCATTCTTATCTCAATAGCCTCTAGGACTCTGAGCGACTAGCCTCAGTACCGGCACCTGGCTTTCAGCACCGAGGACAGTGCCCGGGATCGCGATTAGGAGATCCCTCCAACCTCCACAGCCTCAGAAACCTCTTTCCGACCTCAGGTGATGCTCAGAACAAAATACCTATGGCTTCAAGAATTGCCCTCCCTTCCTCTTCCAAAATGCACAGAACATTTCAAAAAGAACTATTCTAAACGAATCTGCCCTCCCTCCACCCACAGCTTCCTCTCTTAAAAGAACAAAAGCAAACACTCACCATGTCTGACACTGGCAACAGATTGAACGGGTAGAGAGTGAAACCAGCTATTGACAAGACTGGGTTTGACTCCAGCAAGAGAGGCGCTTTCTATATCTCCTTGGGAAAGGCCAGGTTTGCGTCAGTGCAAAGCAAGGTGCCCTTCGTTTGACATTTTCTTGATAATACAAGTTTGATAAATCATACCCCCTTGGATTCGAGTTTTAAAGGGACAACAACCGAGAGTACGCTGGCCAGTTATCCCTCCGGCGGGAGGGGGCTGCGTGTTCGGCGTGACTCATGTGGGTCTGATTACTAAACCGAAGCTGGCGGGAGGGGATGACAGAAGTTTGCCTCCTCCTAATTAAGGGAAACATGGGAGGGACACGTCCCACTGCACCCAAGGCAAGGCGCAGCCGCCAACAGAGCGGATTGGGCTACAAGGTGGGAGAGGGGGACGGAATTAAATCACTGTCATGTTTCTGTCTTTCTCTTCCTCTAGATCCCCACTGCTGCCTCTCGGATCTGCAGGCAGCGGATTCCACAATATTACCCCGAGATCGAGGGTCTGCACGTAGCGCCACAGCTCTGGGATGGCTGGTGCTCACGTGTCCTTCATTTATAAGGGTGTACCTGCCTTCGTGTATGCGGACTTCAGATCCTCACAGCCCTACCCTCGCAGACAACCAGTGTTAGAGGGTTGTTAGACAGCCCTCCCAGAAAACTAGGGGTTTCGCTTACAAATTGAGGTCTAATATTTGCCTTCCTCTTTTATCTCTATTAACACAAAAGAAATTCTGAGTAAAATTATGACTGTTCTCATTGTGTTTAGGCTCCTCTGAAAATACCTTCGAGAAATAAAGAGGAAATTATTTCCAACAGTAACCTCCTTCTTAGGTCACTTTCAAAGTCAAAGGACAACCATTCTTTCTTCATAGCCCTCTCAATAAAAATCCACCACGGCAAGGCCTGATGTGGAAGCGAAAGGTCTGGGAGGTCCTCCAGATCAAGATCTCCAACAACCAGGCAGCAGGGCTGGGCAACCGGGAAGCCACAGGATAGGATGTTCTACTGTACTGCAGCGGGAGTGAGGGGTGGCCCCAAAGATGGACTTTGCTGTTAGTACAAAGCAATGGCTATAATCAGAAGAAAGGGAAGACACCTTTACAAAGAAGACTAAAAGGGGATTCGTAATGAAACGCTTCCCCTTTCTCCTTTCTGGCCAGCCTCGCTGGGGGAACCCTTGGCCTCGGGGGTTGGGAGCCGAGGAAGGCACTTTGTCCCTTCCCCGCCATCCGCAGCCCGCCCCACCGCCTCGGGGTCGGCTCCGTCGCACTCGGCTGGGCAGTCCCCACGCGGCAGGAGGACAATGCCATGGAGGCCGCAGGCGGAGGCTGCGGCGGCAGATTGCTGTGAGCGCCCGGGGCACTGCGGAGACCCCTCCCGCCTCCTTCCGAGCTGCTCTAGAGCGCTCGGGTACCGCGGCTCACTGGCTTGCCCGCCTGGCCCTTCCGAGGGCAACCAGCTGCGACCCGCGGTCTGCAATAGGATGGAACGAGCATAGGTTCCCTGATAAGGCCTTCCTTGAGAGTCGCCTTGCGGGTTTCACGCCGCTTTTTATTGTAGTTTCGCGTTAACATTTATTAAGCTCTCAACACTGAACCATTGTGTAAGGGCTTTCCACGAATTATCTTCATTTAGTTTTGGCAACAACCTTTGAGAAGCCCGGGAAACTGAGGTTTAGAAAGTCGCGTTCAAACCCCGGAAAATCTCCCCCCACCCCTTCTACAGGGACGCCGCGGGGGCCCAGTCGCGCTCTCTTCCGAGGCCCGCTCCTCGGGGAGCCAGGCGAGGTCCAGGAGAAGGAGTAAGGAAGACCAGGGTGGGAATGTGCTGGTCTCTGGCAGTAGGAGGGCAACAGACGAGGCGGGGCCCAAAAGCCCGCAGGGGCGCGTGTTTCTGCCTCGCTGGGCGCTGGGAAGCACCCTAGACTCTGGGAGCCACGGGGAAAGCCGAGGGAGCCTGCTTGGCGCTTCTTCAGAAACAGACCCCCGTTTCCAAGGATGCGAGAAGGGTAAGGGGCAGGCCTGACAGTCCCCACTTCCGAACCACGTGGCGCGCCCCTGGGTCGGGTAGGCCCCCCCCCCCCCCCCGCGGGCCCTGGTCAGACTTCCACCGTGGACAGTCACGAATTGGAAAAGCTCTGGCCTTTCTTCGTGCATCTGAGCCGCCCCCGCTATGTGGGAGCGGGTGGAGCGTCCACTAGCACCCCGACGTTCCTGGGCGCACTGACGTCCCAGGCTGGGGCGGGAGCCGGGAGTACTGCGGCCCTGGGCACAAGTGACGCTCCCGTCCCCGCTCAACCCCCCTAGTGCGCACTTGGGTTCCCGCCTGGCGCCCGTCACGCGTCAGGCCCTTCCGAGGCGGTTGACGCGCAGGGAAGGCTGCGGGGTGGGGGCGCTGCTTGAGCTCCCCGCCGCACCCCACTTCCAGCCGCAAGATTCTAGAAAGGAGGGGCTGCGTTCCGCGTGGAGGGAGGGTCTGGGGCGGGGAGACCAAGAGGGGTCGCTGTGATGCCAGCGCGGAGGCGGGGTGGCGGGCCCCGGCGGGCAGCAGGGTGGGGGTGCGAGGGCGGGAGGGAGCGAGCGTGGCGAGGCTGGAGGCCCGGGGCAGCTCGTCGGGCGTGCGGCTGTGTGTCAGCGCTCGGGCAGCGCCGGGATGGAGCCGCAGTATTAAAAAAGAATTAGAATAAAAGATGCAAGTCCTGCGGACTCGGGCCTCCGCCCCCCGCCCTCCGCGGCGCCTGTTTGGAGTGATAATCCGGCCCGCGCGCGGTCGCCGAAGAGGCCGTAAATCCGCATCCATCACCGCGTAGCCATTCGGTCGGAATTAACCAGTCACTCTGGCCTTAATTACTTTGTCAAAGATGAAAAATAGTAATTGATTTCGCCTTCGATCACTTTGCCCCCCGCTCCTTGCTGATAAGCAAATAAATAGCTATTTTTTGAAAATCCATGTCTATCCGGCATTTGCGGGGGGAGAGGGTGGCGTCTACTGAAGAAGAGGCCGTCCCGACCCGGTGTTTGTGCCACGACACGGGGGACAAACTGGAACCCAGGCAGGAGAGGGCCTGGAGAGTGGCCCAGCGCTTTCAAGGTGCTGCCCTCCGTGGCACCAGGGAAGAAGACAGGAGGGAGAGAAGCCTGCCTTTTACTAGCGCCCGCTCCGGGGTTAGCTGGCGCTGGCGGTACTAGCCTCCTCTCCTCCTCGGGACAGCAGGTGAAAAAGAGCCGAGGGGCTAGTTTGAGAGAAAGGGGAAGAAACTTGCCGAAGGCCAGCAGGCAGAGCCAGATCTTGAGCCCAGATCTGTGTTGACTCCGGTCCACCCCACCATTCAGGATATAATAATGTGAGCACAGGGCGTTGGGATGATTTCGAGCCCTAAACCTGTATAGAAGGTGGATGCGAGGGCTCAGTGTGGGTTTCAGGTGGCATTAACAAGAGAGTTGAGAAGCCCTGCAGTGTTTTTGTCCCACTTGCCCACTGCTGCCCAGTTCTACTACAGTGTTGTTTTGTGCTAAGAATATGGACTCTGCAGACAGACTACACCACCTCCTAGCCTCTGTGACCTTGGGGGTAAATTCTCCATCTGTAAAATGAGGATGATGAGAATATTAACCTACCTCAAGGGTTGTTTGAGGGTTAAATGAAAATAGGCATGTGAAGTGCCTAGACAGGTCAGCTGCCTGGTTTGCTATCAATAAGCAACTGCTATTATTCAGGCTGGAAAAATTATCTGTTCGAAGTCCATCTGATTTAGCAAATAAGACAGGTGCTTCTCCCTGGTCCAGAAGGTTTAAAATGGGTAGACATGCACAGAGTAGAAAGCCTTACAGAGTAATCATTTTGCAACATTTTCTCTTCTTATTCAGTGGTTTGGTCACGCAATAATCAAGTATTTATCTTCATTAAAAGAAAACTGGGAGCATCCTGGAAAAGTGCCCAAACACAGAGGCTGCTATGAACGTGTCCTGAGACACCTTTTTTTGGATCAAGGTAAATCTCAAGAAAAATGACAATGACCTTTGCTGTCCAGTTCTCATTTGGACCTCGGCTGTCAGGGAGAACCGAACTAATCAAGTACAGCTTCCTTCACCAAGGCATTTCAGTAGAGTCCGAAGTTGGAAATCAGTGGCTCAGCTAAATGACCAGTCTGTGTGCAAAATGTAGGTTCCAAATCCTGAGACTCAGACAGGCAGGACGCTTGTTCCTGAGTCAGCAGTAGGGATGATTCTCACTTCACTGCAGCAAAACACAGGGCAGTGGGCGCAGACGCAGATAAGTTTAGAACAAGCTGCAAAGGACATTCAAGGTCATCTATAATCCCACATGTCTCCCTTACCAGTGAGAAAACAGAGGTTGAGGGAGGAAAAGTGAGTGCTCAACATCACTTGCAAATTAGAAACAAAGTCTATTAGCATCTATTCTTCTAAAGGGAGAGAAAAAAGAAAGGACTGTGTTCTCCTTTGATCCAGCAATCTCACTCTTAGGAATCTACCCGAAAAAACAATGGCTCAGTGCAGGAATGTTGATTATAGTGTGGTTGACAAATGAAAGCCCAGGGAAAAAATATCCACATTAGATGAATAGTAGCTAAAATATGGAATGATTTGCAGCTGTTAAAAAGAATGATTTAGAGTCACACAGTTGGCTCAGATTTTCCTGAGGTATTGTGTGAGAAAAGCAAGATGCATTAAAAGGTGTATAATATGATCCCATTGTGTGTCAGAGACAGAAAGACAGAGAGAGAGAGAGAGAGAGAGATCCAGTACAATGTGAAAACACAAATACTGGTGACCAGTGTGCTTTGGGGTGAGTGGAGTGGAGAGGAGAGAGGGGGGGAAGAGGTAAAAAAGCAAAAAGCAAAACAAAAAAAACAGGAAAAAGAGGGGAAAGACCATACTTAAAAAATGGTTGTAATTGGCATATTTATCAATTTATGTAAAAAAAATGTATAAAAAATGTTTTTAAAATTCAGCCCTATCACCCTCAACTTTAATTAATGAGGATATTCACCAAACAGCCTACTTCTATTAGAAAGTATTCAGCCTCCATCTATTTTACTGTCTTCCTCTGAGGAGCAGAGCTCAGAAAAATGAATTCAGTTAATTAAGAACCCAAGCCACTAATATTTGGCTAGTCTTCCTTCTAAAGTCCTGGCATTTTTATCTCCTAGCTCTGCTGAGCTGGAACCATTAGAAGACATGGTCTTGGAAAACATGAAGATGATCTGAGCCTCCCACCCCCACCCTTGTAATGTACATTCAACTATGAAATAAACTAAAATTACACTAAACTGAAAATTTCCAGTTTCTAATTCTTCCATAATGACAACATCAATGATTCCTGGTAAACAACACTTCTTTCCTCTGCTCCTTTTTCTTATCATTCTTCCGGTAGTCCTGCTTTACTAGTTGCATATGTTTGGTTAACTAATTAGTATTCTCCTCCCAAGTTCAAGTCTTTCCTGTTTATCCATTTGCTAAAATTTCCCAAACCCCAAAATGGGAGATACCAGCCTTGTAACAGAGGTCAAGTCTCAAATATATTCATTATTGGAAATAAGAAATTTCTAACATATGAAGTACAAGAAAATTGCTGTTTTATGTCTACAGGGTTAGTAAAGAAGATTCTCTGTTTTCTCTTTTTTTTTTTCTGTTTTCTCTCGAACGTTCCTTTTCCCCCTGGCCTTCTGTTGCTGTCCTAGTTAGTGAGATTTAAAAAAAAAAAAAAAATTGAGTTCAAAGTCATGCAAACCTAGCAGGAATTCCCGCAAGTAGAGCGGAACAGATGTTGGGAAGAATCACTATAAAAGCAGTTGATGGAGTTAACCAAGGCTATTGAGTCGAATCTGAACGAGGTTCAGAAAGGCACAGTGGTGAAGACAATGGTCCAGGACATGGGACTTTGAAAATTCAAGACTCTTTATACCAGTAAGTAACACAGATAAGTTTCAGAACCCTATGGTTTTGTCACTTGGTGGTACCCTTGTGAATTGGGCCTAAGGGGCCTTGGACATTGGCACCAAATTTGGTACTGTTGGCTCCAGTAATCTGCAGCACTCAGTACAGGACAAGACCGTATCAAACAATGGCCAGCTCAGTCTATGATCTTTGAAAGACAGCCCAGAGTTAATTTATCATGATGGAAGTTGTCTCCTGGGATACCACCATTAGAGCTGAGAAATGATCCATGAAATCTTTTAACATAACCTCTTAGGGTCTGCATTCTATTTCAGAGTGTTTCTATTTTCAGTCTCATGGTCTTCCTGGGTGGGGGTAACAGGATATATTTGTATATGTTGATCTTTTTATGGTAATTTAAAATTAGACCTAAATCAAGAATTTGAATCCAAGGTCAGCCACTTACTACCTGAATGTTCTTCGGTGGTTACTTATCTTGTGAGCCCTGCTTTCCTTTTCAGTAAAATGGGGTTTCTGTGGTGATTAAATGAGATAAAGTATATGAAAACTTCTAGAATAGTGTTTGGCTCAGACAAAGAGCTCCTTCTACTTGAGATATCAGGTTTTAGTGGGCTTGAAAGTTACTACCTGAATTGTGACAGTATTCCCCTAGACAAGTAACAAAATGATTCCTTTCTGTAGATCTGATATTACTGGATTGTTGTCTAGGTATTATTCTCCCTATCTTTCTTTCTTTTTTTTTTTAAGATTTATGTATTTGAGAGAGCAGGAGCGGGGGGCAGGGCAGAGGGAGAGTGAGAAGCAGGTTCCCTGCTGAGCAGGGAGCCCAAAGAAGAAGCACCCGGGATCATGATCTGAGCCAAAGGCAGATGCCTGAGCCACCCCAGTGCCCCCCTCCCTACCTTTCTTGATGGGACATGATCTTTGCCTGATGACTTTGTTTTGTTTTTTGTTTTTTTCTTTCTTAAAAGTTCCAGGCCCAGGGGCACCTGGGTGGCTCAGTCAGTTAAGCTTCTGCCTTCAGCTCAGGTCATGATCCCAGGGTCCTGGGATAGCGCCCCGTATCGGGCTCCCTGCTCAGCGGGAAGCCTACTTCTCCCTCTCCCACTCCCCCTGCTTGTGTTCCCTCTCTCGAGGTCTCTCTGTCAAATAAATAAATAAAATCTTAAAAAAATAAAAAGTTCCAGGCCAGTCATGTCTATGCCTCTGCATCTGCAGTATCCTTTGCCCAAAATGTTCTCCCTCCAGAGTGAATTCCTAACTATAACTTTAGACCCATTGTCCGAAATGTATCTCCTTTCAGAGGCTTTTAATGAGCAGAGTTAGTATCTCCATCCTGTGTGTTTCTCTAGCATTTAGTGCATTCTAATTATTTCCATGTGTGTCTTTTCTTCTACAGAAAAGACACTAGCCACCTGTGGCTACTTATGTTTAGATTTTTTTTTTTTTTTTTTAATTTAACAGAGATAGAGAGAGAGCACAAGTGGGCAGAGCGGCAGACAGAGGGAGAGGGAGAAGCAGGCTCTCCGCCGAGCAGGGAGCCCGATGCGGGGCTCGATCCCAGTACCCTGGGATCATGACCTGAGCCGAAGGCAGCTGCTTAACCGACTGAGCCACCCAGGCGCCCCCCCCTTTTTTTTTTACTTATGTTTAAATTAAGTGAAAATAAAATAAAGTGTAAAATTCCATTCTTCAGTCACACTAACTACGTTCTTAGTACCCAATAGCTGCTTGCACTGGACAGTGCAGAGGACATTTCCATCATTGCAGAAAATTCTATTAGACAGTGCTGTTCTAAATTGTGAACACTTCAAAGGCAGAAGAGCTTGACTTTTTCAAAGCCCTGTATTTCTACTTGTACTGACACCCTGTAGGTACTTAGTGTTTTTGAATGAGTGCCTTAAAAATCATAGAATAGCCTCCTGATTTCTTTTTTTTTTTTTTAAAGATCTTATTTATTTGACAGAGAGAGACACAGCGAGAGAGGGAACACAAGCAGGGGGAGTGGGAGAGGGAGAAGCAGGCTTCCCGCAGAGCAGGGAGCCCAATGTGGTGCTCGATCCCAGGACCCCGGGATCATGACCTGAACTGAAAGCAGACGCTTAACGACCGAGCCACCCAGGCGCCCCGCCTCCTGATTTCTTATATGTCACCTTACTGCCTTCTCTAAAACATTATTTTGTATTTTAATTAGGTTTTGTTCTTATTTTGTTTTTCTCATTATAAAATCAATACATGTTCATTATAGAAAATTTGGAAAAGCTTGAAGAACATAAAAATATATATTCCCACCACCCCAAAATATATCCTATTAACATTCTGCTGTAAGACTTTCTAGACGTTCATGTATAGAAAGATGGTTTTTATTTTTACAAATTTGAGATAATGCTGTTCATGGTCTTTTGTAATCTGCTTTTTTTTTCACTTATAATATATAGTTGATATACCTCTGCCCCATTGCTATAAAATCTACATTATCATTTTTAATTGCCACACAGATTTCATAGGATGAGTACACCACAATTTAACTAATAAACAATTATTTCACATTTGGATTGTTTCTAAATATATATATGTATTTAGAGAGGAAGGGGGAAGGAACAGAGGGAGAAGAGGGAGAGAAAGAATCTTAAGCAGGCTTCATGCCCAGTGCGGAGCCTGATGTGGGGCTCGATCCCACAATCTGAGATCGTGACCTGAGCCGAAATCCAGAGTCAGACCCTTAACTGACTGAACCACCCAGGCACCCCTCCAATATTTATTATAGCTTATATATAAGTTACTACTTAAAGAAATTGCATATTTTTGAAAATTGGATCTATCTTACCTGGACTGGTTTTTTTGAGGTCTGCCTCAAGACACGGACATGGAGCTGTATATGGAGGTGCACCCAAGCTCTGAGCAGGGGGTGACTGCGCTCTGTGTTTTTTTCCATCCCTCTTCCCAGTGATGCCCAGCAATCTGTGAATACCTCTGGCTATAAAAAAGCCATGGGAACAAAAAGCCATAGTATGTTTCCATAAAGACTAAATCAGCTTTCTCTGTAGCATAAAGGAATTTTTTAAGTGGAAAGAATATTACTTGGTAACTGCCAATATTTGTAATTGTCAGGATGCACACTATCCGAATTTTACAACTATTAGGACCAAAGACATAAGCCCATCTGTTTACACAGGGTCTAATTAAACAGTTGTGAGAAATAATGCAAACATTATTGAAACGTGCAGGATTTGTGAATGCTTCCTCTGCAGTGGAAATGCCTGATTCAGGGCTCTCTCTGGTTTTTACAGATTATATGGATGATAGCATGTTTTTCCAAGTCATTAACTTGGGCACAGCTTTGGGGCCAAATGAGAAGCTACATCCAAACCATTCTAAGAGTCTGGGTGATTGGTGGAGCTGACAGAGGAAAGACCCTCAGTCATTCACGTCTGTGGGAGCATTTGGGGAGTGTGATTGCCTGTGACCACTCATGGTTCAGTGATTCTGTTGTTTCATGAGGGCCTGGTTTCACTGATACTAAGAGAAAAAGGTGGGTTGTGCCCTCACATGGGTTATTCAAGGGGACACTGGTCAAAGACATTTCCAATACTTTTTTTTTTCCCCTTTAGAACTTTATTCTGTCATTTTGGGCATTAAAATATTTTTTATTATATTATAGAAAAATATAAGCAGAAAGAAGAAAATTAACATCATCCCACCACAACTCTTTTGTTTGCAAGGGACAGAAACCAACTCAAAACTATCTGAAGCTCAAGGTACCAAGGAATGGCTAGGTCAAGGTCAAAATGCAGCCGACTTCAAGGTGGGCTGGATCCCAAGCTGCCCACAGCATCAGGATCCTCTCTCTGAGTTCTGGACCCTGTTCGTCCCTCTATCACATGTTTTCAGACTCACCCAGAATTCCATGTACCCATGTTTATAGACTATCATCCAAGGAGAAAGAGATAGCTACATCTCAACTTCAGTTTGGGAAGCTTTAGGAAAGGACTCTAAGAGGCCAGACCCTGAGACAAGGCCTTTGATGTCGGTGGATTATTTGGGAGGGGGTTCCAGCTGAGGGAGCAAGGAAAGTAAGACAGGGATGGGAGAAGAGTCAGTAAAGGGAGCGTTAGTGAGTGAGTTACCACTGTGGGCAATTGTAGTTTAGGTACCATGTGGGATACATGTCAGAATTCTCCCACCAGGGGACAAGGAAGGTAGGAGGCGATTTGTCACAGACTCTCATCCCTTACTGGCTGAGGATTGTTCCTGAGGGTGTTAATCCCCAGCTCTTGTGTGCACGCTGCACTTGAGCTGGGCAAGTTGCCATAGCACTGGAAAACTACCTACATTTCTAAAATGGAGATAATAAGTCTTGCCTAACTCTCAAAGCTGAGGTGAAGATCAAATAAGATAACAGAATGGTGAGAACTAAGTAAACTGCAAAATACCGTGCAATCATAAGAACTTGAATCTCTACTATTCCACTGTTCATGGACTTGAGGCCCATAGATATGTTCTCAATCATACAGGTGTCCATGTATGTGTGTATGTTGCAGAACGAGGGTGTTTCCTGAAGAGGAGCATGATGAAGAAGGTCACTTATCTAAGGACAGGGCCACTGATGAACCTCAAATAAGGAAAGGATCCCATGAGCTAGATGTGGCAATCTGCTAGCTTAACCGCCCCCCCCCCCCCCACTATTTGTTCTCTTCTTCTTCCATAGTAATTGAGTTTAGCTGGGCACCTGGCAATCCAGTTAGAGATGACATATCCAAATATTCCTTATAGCTCAGTGAGCCCTTGTCACCAAGTTCTGGCCAATGGGGTATGAGCAAATGCTGTGTGCCCTCAGGGTCTTGCCTTAAAAACCTTGAGCATATACTCCCCCTTCCTGTTGGCTGAGAGATGATGAGAGCTGCAATCACCACTCTGGACCCACAAGTAAGAGCCACGTGGTAAGAATGGCTTAGCTATGACATAAAACACAAATATATTTATCTCATTTAAGCTGCTGCCCTCTGGAGTTTCTTTGTTACAGAAACTTAGACTTTACCCTAACTAACACATTGCATGTTCCATACAACGTGAAACTGAGCCTGCCCCAAGTGGGGGCAAGAGTCTTCTATCAAATTGCAATTCTAGGATTACCTGCCACTCTGGTTGATTGGAAGACCAATGGGCCATTTTTCTTGAGCACCATTTTCTGTCAGCTGGGCCTGCCAAGCTCACTTACAAGAGGCAAGCAGCATCCGACTGAGGGCAGAGCGTGAGTCACCACCACTACTCCAGTATTCTGTGCTGCTGTGGAGCTGGCTCCCATCCATTAGCTGTACCCCACTCATAATGAGAATAGGTCTTTGCATGCCTGCTAGGATCAGGACACTGAGTTTGGTACCTCATATCCATAGCCTTAAGGTAGGCGGTATTTTTCAGACCAAGAAACAATCTTAGAAGTTGAGTCAGTTATGTGAGGCCATACAGAGCCGAGGTGTCGAAGGAGATTGGTGTCTATCTATGGCCTGTGCTTCTTCCATTGCATGCATGGCCTTCAAATTAACTGCCTACTTCCAAGTATGGGTTAAGGTTGCTCAACCACGTAAAGCTGACATCTGCCTATTGAGATGAGAATCCTAGCGCTTTGAAGTCCCTCCCCAAAACCATTCATTACCTGCTGCTCTCCTGCTAGGCTTTTATCCTTTGAGAGGATTTTTATCCTCTGTAAGCAAGTTTGATTATGCATGTATGAGCATGCGTACTGGATACTTCTGAGATCTGATGAAAGCCATGGAAACATCCACACTGTTATGGGTTGAATTGTGTCCTTCCCCCAAAATATTTTGTAGTCCTAAGTCCCAAGACCTCAGAAGGTGACCTTATTGGGAGGTAAGTCTTTACAGAGGTAATCAAGTTAAAATGAGGTCATTAGGGTAGGTCTTAATCCAGTATGACTGGTATCCATATGAAAAGGGAAAATTCGGACATGGAGACAGATACACCTAGAGGGAAGATTTTGTGAAGGGATATAGAGAAGATGGTCACAGAGGGAGGCTTAGATTCCTCCCTCAGAGCCCTCAAAGAAACCAGTCCTGTCAAATGATACCTTGATCTCAGGTGTCTAGGCTCCAGAACTAGGGGAAAATGAATTTCTGTTGTTGATGCCAGCCAATCTGTGGTCCTGGCAAACTGATATACAACTACACATATGCACATACACCTCGAGTTCTATACACAAATTCTAGGAATTCATAGTTCACTCCAGAATATCCATGGACCCCTGGTGAAGGACCCCACAGAGTTCTATTTCCCAAAAACATTCCAATGCCCGTAACAATGACAGTACTAACAAAAACAAAGGACACCTGTTTTAAAGCACTGTTCTAAGGGCTTTCTATGTATGCAATCATTTAATTTTTCCAATAACCCTAGCAGCCACAAGAAGCGAATAAAGATTCCGGTACCTGGAAGTGGGATGCTTTTGTAACAAATGCCCAATAAATTTGCTGGTTTAAAACAACAGATACTTATTTTCTCCCAGTTCTGGATGCCAGAAGACTGCAGTCCGTATCCCTGAGCTACAGTGAGGGTGTTTGTATGGCTGTTCTCCCTCCACAGGCTCTGGGGAGAATCTATTCCTGCCTCTTCCAGCTTCTAGAGGCCGCCAGCATTCCTTAGCTTAGGGCCGAGTCTGTCTCCACATTACCTTCTCTGTGTGTGAAAAATTTCACTCTGCCCTCCTTTTATAAGGATACATGTGATTGCATTTAGGACCCTTCTGGATAACTCAGGATAATCTCACCATCTCACATTCTTAACCTCATCACATCTGCAAAGACTTTTTTTTTTTTTTTTTTCCCATATAGGGTAACATTCATAGGTTCTGGGGATTAGGACATGGATATCTTTTTTGGTGGGGGGGCATTTTTCAGCCTCCTGTTATTTGCCCTCTGGCCCCCAAAGATTCACATCTGTCTCACATGTATAATAAAGTCACCCCACCCCAACATTCCCCCAAATTTCAACCCATGAAAGCATCAACTCAAATCCAAAATCTCATCTAAATATCACCCAGTCAGAAGTCCCAAATCTCACCATTTAAATCATCTACATCAAGTATGGGTGAGACTCTGTATGATCCATCCTAGAGCAAAATTCCTCTCCATCTGGGAACCTGGGAAATTAGAAAACAAGTTATTTACTTCCAAAATACAATGGTGGGGCAGGCAGTTATAGACATCCCCATTCCTCAAGGGAGAAAATGGAAAGAAGAAAGAAGAATTGCAAAATTTTAAAACCCATCAGTGAAAATTCCACCAGGTTTCAAGGCCTGGGAATAATCCTCTGTGGCTGAAGGCTCTGCCCTCTGGGCCTATGCCTTGAGGGACGTGCTATTATTATGTTCACTTCACAGACAAGAAAAAGGAGGCACAAAGAGGCGGAGCCCCTGCACAAGATCATATAGCTAGCAAGAGGCTGACGAGGGTGATGGGCAGGGACTCCCTCCGCAGATGTTCTCTGGGTTTAGGAAGGGTCCTAGAAAGGGATGGGGATTTTTGTTGTTGCAAATTAAAAATACCTGCCTAATAACACTGTCTTTAAAAATACTTTTTAAAAAAAGATTTATTTGAGAGAGAGTGCGAGCACAGAAGGGGCAGAGGGAGAGGGAGAGAATCTCCAGCAGACTCCCCGCTGAGCATGGAGCCCAACTTGGGGTTTGATCCCATGGACCCTGGGATCGTGACCTGAGCTGAAATCAAAGAGCTGGACGCTTAACTGACTGAGCCACCCAAGCGTCCCTAAAAATACTTCCAGAACAAGCAAAGCACACGTGCCAACTGTACTTTGCATCTCCTGCCTTCCCTCTTTGTGTGTGGCGATCTCTTTGATGAAAACCTTGCACTTGGAAGGGAGAAGCTCTGAGAAGACCAGAGGGAGTTTTACAACAGCTCCAGATAACTGTCCCATGCTGGTGACCCATATTATATAGGTTCCCACATTGGTGGGGAGGGTGCACTTTCCAGTCAGACTTCTTTGGGGTCTTAGCTCCTTTACTACTAGCTCCGTGACCTCAGGCAAGTGATTTTTAGCCTCGCTATGCTTTCATTTCCTTTTGGTAAGTGAGATCATAATCCAACCTATCTCATGGATTTGTTGGGAGTGAATGAAATAATATATATAAAGTGCTTAGCACAGTCCTTGATACATGCGAGCTGTTGCTATTATTATTTTTGTTGTTATTTCTCTTTGTTATGGAGTGATCTCTGGAGCTAACACCCTCTGGCAAAGGTGGTTTCAAGTCTGATCAATGCAGAGGCTACAAATCTTTTTAAAATATATTTTTAAAAGGGGGCACCTGGCTGGCTTAGTCGGTAGAGCATGCAACTCTTGATTCTGGGGTCATGAGTTCAAGCCCCACTTTGGACTTAGAGCTTACTCATAAAACAAAAAAAATATACATTTTTTTAAAAAGATTTTATTTATTTATTTGACAGAGAGAGACAGCTAGAGAGGGAACACAAGCAGGGGGAGTGGAAGAGAGAAGCAGGCTCCCCACTGAGCAGAGAGCACAACACGGGGCTCGATCCCAGGACCCTGGGATCATGACCTGAGCCAAAGATAGACGTTCAACAACTGAGCCACCCAGGTGCCCCCCAAAATATACATTTTTAAAAGAAAATGCCTCATGTACCTTCAGCCTTGTTGTTATCCAAAGGTTCAAATTCTTGTGCCCAGGGGCGCCTGGGTGGCTCAGTCGTTAAGCGTCTGCCTTCGGCTCAGGTCATGATCCCAGGGTCCTGGGATCGAGCACCACATCGGGCTCCCTGCTCCGCAGGAAGCCTGCTTCTGCCTCTCCCACTCCCCCTGCTTGTGTTCCCTCTCTCGCTGTGTCTCTGTCAAATAAATAAATAAAATCTTTAAAAAAAAAAAAAAGACAAATTCTTGTGCCCCTTTTTCAAGTTCTTCTTGAAAAGTAACTAGTGGGAATATTAAATAAGTTCAATTTTCATCCTTCTAGATCTCACAAAATACATACTTTCTTTTTCCCCTTTCTCTTCTCTTTCCCTTAGCTTTCTGTATGATGGGGAAAAAAACCTTTAGGGAAGAAAAGGTTAGCAGATTCATAAACCAGTTTTCCAATTACTGAGCTTTTGCAAAGAAAGATGCTATAATTGCTCAAGGTGAAGGGGAAAGCAAGAGATAAGAAAGTGATTTATCAGGAGGATGGATGGTAGAAACTTTCTGAAGGCCCAGGGAGTATTTTTCCCTGTCTTACCTATCAGCAGACATGAGGGGGAAAAAACTGCATACTAACCAGAAAATCCTAGTTACTTGTGCTAGATTTTTCTTCTCTATTTACACACACACACACACACACACACACACACACACACACACACACTGTAAAGGATAACTTTGTCATGACATTCCAGCTCAAGTGAGGGATAAGGATGAGTTGAAAGCCCAGAGAGGGGCACCTGGGTGGCTCAGTCGGGTAAGCATCTGCCTTTGGCTCA
This sequence comes from Phoca vitulina, assembly GCF_004348235.1. Lineage (NCBI taxonomy): Eukaryota > Metazoa > Chordata > Mammalia > Carnivora > Phocidae > Phoca > Phoca vitulina. Next base: position 1,833,360 of record NW_022589719.1, on the reverse strand, counting down.
GGTCATGATCCCAGGGTCCTGGGATCGAGCCCTGCATCGGGCTCCCTGCTTGGTGGGGAGCCTGCTTCTCCCTCTCCCACTCCCCCTGCTTGTGTTCCCTCTCTCGCTGTGTCTCTCTCTGTCAAATCAATAAATAAATAATCCAAAATAAATAAATTAATTAATTAAAAAAATGAAAGCCCAGAGAGTGGGAGTTCCTCTGCTACTGGTTTGAATGGCAAGGAAAAGCATGATAAATCAAAATAAACCAAAAAAGATACTGGAGGCACAGTTACCTGGAATTGGTGTGCTTTGATTTATTGTTATTTCCCACATCCTATCTTTGATAGTCTCCATCTTCAGAAGGCCACATGTGGACAAGGCCAAGGCAACTGCTTACAGACATCTGGCTCAACACTGGCTGTTGAGTATCTTTTGGCTGATCTTATGGTTTCTTCCTTGATGGAATGAAGCCTGCTCACTGGGGGTCTGATGAGCACATGGGTGTTTAGTCTTTTGAAGCAATGATGGGACTTTTTCCTGCAGTAGCCTTCTAGAACTCACAAACCTACGAATTTATAACTCCTTTCACTGACTTCAGGTGAACAAAGCCTTTCCAATTGGGTTAATGTTTGACTTGGTTTACTTTTTGTATACTGTTTATGTTGTATGATCTATGTTTATTTATTCAGTAAATATTTACTGGGCAGTATGTCTAGACAAAGTATCCCTGAGAATATAATAAACTAGACAGATGTATCCCTGCTTTCATTAACTTTACAACCTATCAGGAAAAAGGATTATTAGGCTATTGTGATTGAGTATGATGAAGCTAATATATTGCTATTTAATAACAGCAAAAGTTAAGGGAATGATTAGCAGGAGCCAGGTACAAAGTACATTACATCTATTAACTCGTTTACTCCCTATGATAATTAGATATAGCTAATAATTTCTTATCCCCATTTAATAGACGAGGAACCTGAGGCACAGAGAGGAGAAATAACTTGTGCAAGGTTACCAACTAGTAGGCAGTAAAGCTGGGTGAAGAACCGGGGCAGTCTGGCTTCCGAGCTGGTGCTGTTAGCTATTATGCTATAATTAAAGCAGCTCTAGGTGCACAGGGTCAGGGACAGAGCTCTTTAATGAGCAGGCTTGAGGCTGGGAAGTGTAGGTATATCCAATACAAACACTTTCAGCTTCAAGTATTGCCCTAGTCAGCAGTGGCATAAACGAAGAGTTATTTTTCTACAGCAAAATGTCAGGTGGTGTTTCTATCATTGGTGCAGAGACTGTAGGAAGCCTGAGTTCCAGGAGGCACCCCCTTTCTTCCTCCCACTGCTCTACAGCAGGTCCAGGTCTCTAGCCCATCTCCATGGGGTTGGGAGTTTTTGCTTGCATACCTTCCTCTTATCACGAAGGGAAAACCTTTCCTGATGTTCCATAGCCAGAACTCTTCCAAATAATTAGCCAGAACTGGGTTATATGCCCACCTCCAGACTAAGACTAGGGCCTTTCCCTGAGACGGAGGGATTTCTAGGAATCTGTAGGTAAAAAGAGAAGGAAGAGTGAATTTTGAGTTGGTAACCAATAGGGTCTGCCAGAAGGAATCCCATGTGCAAAAACTAAGGAGAAAACCAGAACATGACAAAAACAAGGGGTGGGAATAGGCTATGTGGCTGGAGACAAGCTTGACAGGTGGCAAGCGATGAGGCTGGAAAGGTGAGAGCCCAGACCATGAAGGACCAAGCATGCCATTTTAGTGAGTAGATGAAGGAGAATTTTAGACAGGGCCATGACCTGAGATGACTTGCTTAGAAAGATCATTTCTGGTAGCTCAGTGAAGAATATTTGAAGGGAACAAGAAAGATGAGAGATGGGGAAACTGGCTGGGAAGATGTCCTGAGCTCTTGTACACACATGATGGTGAGATAGGTGGGCCGCCGTATTTGGAAGGGAGAACCAAATACGGTGATTAGATTTGGGAGCAAGGGCCCATGGGACACAAGAGAACTTTAAGGAATATTATCTGCATTTCCACTAGTAAAAACACAGAAAGACAGAACTGCTGAAACCAAGCCTTGGGAATCAAGTTCACAATAGTGAGTTGGCAATTACTGCAGAAGGAAAACCACAAAGGCCATTCATTTTAGTAAATTTGAATTTTATTATATACATATATATACACACACACACACACACACACACACACACATATATATATTTATTACACACACACAGTCATATCAAATAGTTCCACAAAGCTTACAATAAGTCCCAACTCACCCCACTAACACTGTGACTCCACAGAGCCATCTACTTAATTTAGTTGTTTCTTCTGAAATCTATCTCTATGCTTCCAACATATTCATTCTGCTATTTCTTGACTTCTAATCATGGAAGATAAGATTTAGATTTCTCCCCGTTTTACCTCTTCATCTTCCATCACACATGTGCATGAGTCACACCCACCCCCAGCCTCCCAATATCATTATACCATAATTTAAGGTTAAAACAATATTCAGTGTTTGCTTTATTATGGTTGTGTGAATATTATTCATAGGTGAGACCTATCAAACATTATGATGCATTGTCTTTCTTGTACAATTTTTTTGATTATAAATTGCCTAGCTTTCTATGAATGAATCTAAAAGCAAATCATTACTTAACTCTCCCCTAGAAATGTAAATATTCTTTCAACATATTCAAACACATTAAGCTTATCTAAGGATATCATTTTGTTTCCTGAATACATCCATTGGTGAGCCTTGAGGCCTCCTGCTCCAATATGGACTGGTTGCTCTCTAACTAAGCCTGTGAATCAATTAGCTATTTCTGCACAACAAATCACTCTAAAATGTAGTGATTAAAAACAACAATCACTTAATTCAGCTCACAGTCCCGCAGGTTGGCAGTTTGGGCTGAGCTCTTCGCGCTGGTCCTCCCAGGCTCAGCTGGACTCCCTCAGGCATCTGCAGTTAACTACAGCCCTGCTTGGGAGGGTAGAGGCAGCTGGCTGCAGGATGGCATGCCCCATGATTTCTTTTCCTCCAGCGGGTTAGCTCAGATTGCATGGTGGAGACGAGGACTCCAAAGAGAGAGAAAGGAAATACCCAAGACCTCCTGAGGCTAGGATTGGAACTGGTTCACCATGACTTCCATCTCATTCTCCCAGCCAAACAAGTCACAGTGGCAGTCCAGAATCAAGGTGTAGAGAAACAGATTCCATGTTTCAATGAAAGATTCTGGAAGTCAGTCTGCAAAGAGCATAGATACAGGAAGGTCACCAACTGGGGCTATCCATTCAAGCAACCCACCAGTCTGATGCATAGCCCGCTGGGCTGGGGTCTCCTCTCACTACTATCAGGTTTCAGAAACCGTACCAGTAATTTTTTTTTTGGTTGTCAAATGATCCTTTATTGAAACATTTTCCTTTGTAGTTAGCTAGCGGGGCATTCCACCGCACCCTGTTGATGTCCTCTATGATGTCGTGAGGGTGGCAGCCATCAACATTGCAGCCCACAGACTGGGCAGTCCCCAGGATTTCTTTAATGGTTCCAGAGAGTTCTCTGGCTAAAGATCGGTGTCGCATCTGTCGGGCAACATTGACAATCTCATCAAAAGTGATATTTCCACTGTGCTTAATGTTTTTCTGCTTCTGTCTCTTGGTGGTTCCTTGAGGGCTTTGATCATCAGGGCAGAGGCAGAAGGTACCACTTCAATGTGGGCCTGTCTGTTCTGAATGGTCAGTTTCACTGTAATCCTTAGACCCTTCCAGTCACCGGTTGCCTTGGCGATGTCATCACCAACCTTTTTGGGAGACAGACCCAGCGGGCCGATCTTCGGGGCCAGGGCAGACGTGGCACCGACTTCGCCACCGGTGCACCTCAGGTACACGGCTTTGATCTCGTTGGGGTCGAACTTAGGCGGCATGGTGGAGGTGGCCGGTGTCGGATGAACCCGGATTCGGGATGACCGAAGAAAGTTGCACCTTTGCCTCCCCGAGCCGAAAGCCAAAAGCCATACCAGTAATTTTAACTGCATGTGCGGGGAGGTGGAGGTGGGGCAGTGAAGGCGGTGGTTGGGCTGGTGCCGGTGCTGGTATCGTGATCTAGGGCACAGTAAAGTAGATTCTGCAAGTGTTGGGAAAACTGCAAACTGGCTTCAGCTGTTGCTTCAAGAAGAAGGTTTTTCTGCCAGGGTGAAGAGGTGGCCAGCGTGATCCTCTCAGGAATTGCAGATAGGAAGCAAACAGGAGGGAGCACGTCCCTTCCTCCTTCTCCAGCCCTCCCGTCCCCCTCTGGCAAACCCCTTCCCTATGAGCACAAGTTAACAGGGAGCCAGCTGGCCGAGGCGGAAGGCATTTTCAGAGTCTCGGTCCGGCATCACGTAGCAGAGTATTACAAGTGTGGGTTTACAGTTCTGAGACAAGAGACAATATGCTAGTAACGGGCAGGTCCTGTTTTCTGTGACTTCTTATTTCTTGTAACTTCCTAAGAAAAGATGCGTGTAAGGTAAATTTCTTCAGGTCTTTAATGTCTAAAATATCATTAGCCTACCACCACAATCACAGCTTGGCTGAGTATGGCATTCTAGTATGAAAATCATTTGCCCTCAGTATTTTGAAAGCACGTCTCCACTATCTTCTAGCACCTGCTGTGGCCACTAAGTCTGATGCCATGTGGATTTCTGAGCCTCTGTGGGTCTTGTTTTCATTGTTGATTGTTTGATCTTTTCTCTGTGGAAGCTGTTAGGATTTTCTCTTTGTTCCCGCTATTCTGAACTTTCACAGTGATTTCCCTTAGTTCTGTTTTTTCTTTTTCTTTACATTTTTTTTTTCTTTTAAAATTAATTCTGCAAAGTGCTCAGTGGGCCTTTTCAATTTGGAAACTCATTTCCTTAAACTGTGAAATTGTACTGAAATGTATTGAAGTCTTTGATAACTTCTTCACTTATTTTTTCTCTCTCTGGAATTTCTATTAATCTACCTGTGGCATCATCTAATTTTCTTATTATTGTTATTTTACTGTTAGCTGAGTAACCCCCCAGTTTTTAGTATGGTGCCCCCACCTTCAGCAGTGCCTGGTCTCCCAAGATAAGAATCCTGGTTTCACCTTGCCCAGGGTCCATCTTAACTCTGGGCTATGGACGGGTATTCACTGGATTGTGCGGGGCAGGACCAAAGATGCAGAGGGGCACGACGGTGCCTCTTACGCAGGCGTTCAGCCCATTCCTCTGTTTGCAGCCCCACCTGTGCTCTGAACTTCAGATGTACTTGGTGCCTTCAATTTCTGACTCTCTCGGGATCCATAGCATGTACCAGTTTCCCTCTTGGTGTCGCCCCACTTCACACTTTGGTTTCCATTTTCTCTGGTTGGCTAAGTCAATCTCACTTGTGCACCTGCTTTTATCCCTTTCGATCTACCTCTGGCTCTGTCAGTACCCCTGGACAGCATCTCTATCAATAGGCAACGGAGACATGATCCTCTTAACTGAGAAAGATGGTGAATGTGCGTCAGAAGTTGTGCAATAATGTTGCAGAATGTTCCCTCATGAATCAAGGCATCCTGACTCTCTGCAACCTCTCCCACACTGAATCTGTGACTTGCCAATGGGACATTAGCAAATGCCAGTTAAGCAGAAGCTTGTGCACTGGGGGGTACCCGCTGGCTGCTAGGAACTCTGAGACCACTGGGTGAAGAAGCAAAAGCCCCCCCCTGCAGAGTGAGAGACCACAGGGAGGGAGAAGCCAACCCACCCAGCAGAGCCCAGCCTGCAGTCACCCCAGCTCCCTGCTGATTGCAAAGGGGTGAATTCGGTTAATAACAGCAGAAGCACCCCCACCCGAGCCCAGCCCAAACCACCGACTCGCACAGTTGTGAGCAAATGATTGTGGTTCTTGGCCATCATGTTTGGAGTGGTTCGTGACGCAAGGACTAACTGATAGGCAGGTGTCACACAGACGGTTTCTTTTTTGTTTCCTGTGCCTAGGGGTCACAGATCAAGGTTATGCTGCTTTTGTTCTTTGCGTCCCTGTAAGTTTACACTTCTATTTAACTCTTTATTTCCATTTTAGTATGGTTAGGGGAAGAAAAAAAAAAGTAAACATACAAAGCAATTCCATCCCATTTAACTGCAAGTCTCCGTTTACTGCTTCATCGTCCAATAGATAGTTATTGAGCACTAGTGGGTATCAGCACTTGTCATGCAGCTCTCGTTTTATCTGTACAGTAATATACTGCATTGGGCATTGTCTTCCCCTTCCACACATGAGACAACCGAGACTCAGAGAGGTGAAGTGACTTGCTGGAGGTCCCACAATGAATAAGGAGGATTGTTGGGATGTGTTCTTTCAGCTGAGTGCCGACAAAGCCCCCAATAGTTCCAGTACATTTTGTTGAACTAGAAAACAGACCATAGAGAAGCAAAAGTTGGGATGGATGTAAGACCCGTCCTTGAGTAGACTCGACCAGCTAGCTGGCTGGACACAGGTGGTGAACAAGAAACAATGACTAGGAATCCCACCTCCTACTCGTCTGCCTTTGATCTGGAGACGGCCATGGGACAGCACCATGAACAAAAAGGGACAACAGAGACATGGACATCTTAATTGGGGAAGGTGGAGCATTTGCTTCTAGGGGCTGTCTTGGCTCTTTCTCCTTCTCCCCTGCATCTTCTGCTGAGCATGGTTGTCAGCACCACTTGTGGTCTGCTTGTATTGGGGAAGATTGGTTGGTGCCACTTACAGGACGCTTTCCCAGGGTAAATGGTAGTTTCTGATCGTGCTCCTGGGTGGTGGGTGGGGAGCTAAGCCCCGTGAGGCTCAATATGGTTTACGGCTGTCAAATGGTTAAAACTCCAGGCGTTGCTTGGGAAGTATTCCCAGAAGGCCCCCAAATGACTTTTGTGCTCGGTGTAAGGGAAATTAAGTGCCGAGAAAAGTGTGTTCAATTTAGATCCATCTGGTCTGTTGCTTCTTTCCTTTCTTTTTCTCCAGGAAAGAGAACTATTCAGATACTTTGGGATTGCTTTAACCTGCTAGGGAGCAAGGGTGTTGTCAGCCTAGCATGCTGAAGAGCAGAGGGAAAAAGTGCTCTGATTCTAATTGGTAGTAAGCTCAGCTCGGAGCAGAGGTGGCCATCCAGGCTGCTGGCTCCCCAGGACACAGAACTTGGGAGGAAAGAAAGGGTGTGTAGTTCGAGAACACATCTAGAAGAATGCAGAGGTGACCCTTGCTAGAAAATGGTCTCTTGCGGGATCTGCTAGCCAGCATGTGAACACCTGAAGCTGGGATGAACAATGTCACTGGATTCCAAATAGGAAAACCAAAACCACAGATCCTGGGTCTCCCAAGGGGCCCCAACTTCAAATACTCATTCTCAGTATCGGATCACGATTCTGGAGTAACTGGTCAGTGAACCTATGAACCACATGAGCTCATAATAAAAGGCATCAAACTATGGAACCTGTATGACTGTTACTAAAAATGAGGTAGGTAACAATTTCCACTTATTAAGCATTTAACCATATGCCGCTCGCTGTTCTAAGTGCTTTCCTGCCTTTCTTATTTTTAGTTCCTCCACCCCCATCCCAGGCAACCTCAAGAGTAGGTCCTGTTATGTGTAAAACTCAAATATGAGTTTTACTCAAATGTTTGGATGTACTAGTTTCCCTCTTGGTGTCGCCCCACTTCACACTTTGGTTTCCATTTTCTCTGGTTGGCTAAGTCAATCTCACTTGTGCACCGGCTTTTATCCCTTTACACATAAGTATACCAAGGCTCAGGGAGGTTAGCTATGTTGTTCAATATCTACAGCTAACAAGTGTAGAGTGGGATTTGAATCGAGGGGACCTGCCTCTCGAACCCAGAACTACCTGGGGTCAGAGCTACACAGCCAGCTGGCAGCACAGTTGTCTCGGAGAGGGACTGAGGGAAAACAGACGGAAGGCTTTAACGTTCTACTTTATCAAATGCTATAACGTGAGTCCCCCCCCCCCCTTAAATATGTGTTACTTGTTTGCTTTCAGCATATATGACAAAAGGAAAAGCAAGGCTGGGGAAAATGGGACAGCAATGCAGCATTTTCCCCTTTTTTTGCAATGTAGCTTTTGAGTCAGGACAAGGCACTGTCCCCATTATGTTAAAGGTCGGAATTTATTTAGGCACAAGGCAAGTCTAGGCCGGGGGCCAGGAGCTACAAAAGAAGTCAGGAATCTCCGCATAATGGAATTATCTTCAGAACCCCTACAAGCCACCTGTGGGCAAGTGGGGCTATGGGCAGGTTTAAAGTGAGCCCTTGAGACAGCGCAGTGGGCTGGAAGGCACAGGTAAAGGTGAACTGAAAGAGTCCACAGCCTGGAGGGCAGGGCAAGGTCACGGCTGGAAGAATGAGCAGCTGGAAGCCAGGAGCCCCAGAGTGACTAAGCAAGCAGGGGAGGGAAATGGATGTGAGGTCCCACGAGGAGGACGGTGAGCATCTGCCTCAGCCAGGAAGCATCTTAGAGAGCTTCTGGTGATGTCTTGAAGGCAGATGAAGGCGCAGGGGGAGAGGAAGGTGAGGAGGGTCTACCTGGCAGAGCTGGAGTATGGGGAGGCAGGAAGGAAGGAGTGAGTCCTGCTTACGCCACACTAAAAACCGCTTGCTTGGCTGCCACGCAGAGCTTCCACATGCCTTATCATTTTGCAAGGTTTTCCTTTCAGGGATGTACACACTTGGGAGCATGCAGCTCACCCTTTCAGCTCTGTAGGAAGGAGACCCCTCAGAGGGGTGGCGATGGAGTGAGGCTCTCGGGCCAGTGGGTCTGGGCAATTGGCAGTACCGAATCTGTCTGGCTCTCCACCATAGCGGCTCACCTAGCACCAGGCCGGTCACGTGGTAGGAACTCAATCATTACTTGTTGGATTAATTTGTTTGATAAAGGTGTGAAATAGGGGCGCCTGGGTGGCTCAGTTGGTTAAGCGTCTGCCTTCAGCTCAGGTCATGATCCTGGAGTCCCGGGATCGAGTCCCACATCAGGCTCCCTGCTCAGCGGGGGGATCTGCTTCTCCCTCTGATCCTCTTCCCTCTCATGCTCTCTCTATCTCATTCTCTCTCTCTCAAATAAATAAATAAAATCTTTAAAAAAAAAAAAAAGGTGTGAAATAGCTGAATGCCATTGGAAAAATTGTGCTGTATCTTGGGATGAAAATGTCAAACCCTTTTTTGGTCTTCAGTTAGTAATCCTCTTGATCAAAATACTAATAGTTCTGATTGCTAGCATTTATTGAGTGCTTACAAGTGCTAACCCTTTACGTTTTAAGTAACAGGAAGCCCAATCCATTTTTTGAGTTAAAAGTCCAGGGACAGATCATCCTGGGTCAGGTAAAGTTTGATCAGGGGTCTGGCTTGGTTTCTCTGTGATCTAGTTCTGACTTAGTCCATGTGTTGCATTTCTGCAGGCCAGATTTTATTCATGGATACAAAAGAGCTTCTGGCAGAAGCTGAGGCCACATAATGCCTCATTCATATCTAGGAGGAGAAAGAGAGAAAGAGAAAGAGAGACAGAGAAAAAAAGAGAGAGAGATCGAGTCAGTCCTCCTCCTACCACCCAAACAACATTTCTGAATTTTACTGACTGAACCAAACTGAATTAACCAGGAGAAAAACCACACGTTGATTGGCACAGCCCAGGTAACTCATCCCCAAACCAATCAGTGTAGCAACAGGGCTGGGATTATCCGAAGTGATTAGATCAGTTGTGACCTATCCTTGAAGCTTGGGATGCAGGCCATCCTCACTAAATTTCATGGCTACTTTCAAATGGGCAAAGAGATATTTGAATGTCCATTCATTTAACCCTCACAACACTCTGTGAATTAGAACCCATGGAGAGATGAGAAAAATGACTTCTGAGAAGTTAAGCAACTTGCTCAAGATCACAAAGCTAGTAATTGGCCATGTTGGGATCTCAGCCCATGTCTGTCTGACTCCAAAGCTCATGCCCTTGGCCACTAGACTCTATTCCCCAAATCTTAGACATTGCATGAGTCTCTCTGGTTCCCTCTAAGAGAAACCTGTTCTTGTGATCACATCCATCTGTGCTGGAGAACTCGTTGGATCCAGGATGAGTCTCCTCTAACATAAAACAAGGACTCTCCAGAGAGCTTAGGCTATGAGATCAGCTTCAGAGACCTTTGGATTCCAGCCTCACTTTGGGGAGCAACATACACCTACCTACTTGGGCTCCGACCAAGATGTTGCTATAAAACCAGGACAGACAGTCCCTGTTCTTCTCCCAGTGGTCATTCATCAAGCAGTTACTGAGCATCTGCTCTCTGAGGACCCATCTGTCTGAACCAAAGGCTGAAATGTTGTTTCCCGTGTCCTTGTCTGGTCTTTCATTTTGGTCTGCTCCTTTGTTTATTACACCCAGAAGCCTTCTCCTCCTCCTGGACTAATGGTGGCTCTTTGTCTCATACCTGTACCCAGCCCATTTCCTTTCTCTGGACCCAGCACCTCTAGGACAGTAACTATTTGTCTCTTCTGAAAATTTCAATAACAATGGCTGTCTTGAGAAAGAGGTGGAATCTGCATCCAGTCTCAGAAGGGAGGCATGCCATAATCCTTCAGTAATGTTTGACCCAGGAGGAGATGTTGGAACTGCAGCCTGCGTGGAGGGTACCTGACATTCCTGGACCCATACACTCACTGAAGCTTCATGTTTGGGACTCACAGAACCAGCTGCCCCCATGGCTTGAGCTCCCTGATGATGAATTTCCTGGGCTAGCATAATACTGACAATCTCTAGATCCCTGCCTGCCTCCTCTGTTATATAACTTTGAATGAGCCTGAGCTGTTTACATGTTAGGTACCAGAAGGATGGAGTAGTCCGGAGAGAAAGAAATATAAGAGTGATGATATAGGTCTGATACAGGCCAGAGAATCTGAGGTGTGGTTTAGAATGTCAGGGTCAGGGCGCCTGGGTGGCTCAGTCGTTAAGCGTCTGCCTTCGGCTCAGGCCATGGTCCCAGGGTCCTGGGATCAAGTCCCACATCGGGCTCCCTGCTTGGCAGGAAGCCTTCTTCTCCCTCTCCCACTCCCCCTTGCTTGTGTTCCCTCTCTCGCTGTGTCTCTCTCTGTCAAATAAATAAATAAAATCTTAAAAAAAAAAAGAATGTCAGGGTTAGGGGCGCCTGGGTGGCTCAGTTGTTAAGCATCTGCCTTCAGCTCAGGTCATGATCCCCGGGTCCTGGGATTGAGCCCCACATCGGGCTCCCTGCTCTGCAGGGAGTCTGCTTCTCCCTCCCCCTCTGCCTGCCTCTTTGCCTACTTGTGATCTCTCTCTCTCTGTCAAATAAATAAATAAAATATTTAAAAAAAAAGAATGTCTGGGTCAAATGCCGCTAAGCACTAACTCATTCTGGGACCCTGGGCAAGTTTTTGCCCCTCACCTGGCCTCAGTCTCCCCATGTGACATTGGACTACATCAGGAATTGTCAGTGGGGATGAAACTACTTCTTAGGGAGGGATTTGGACGTCTATAGGGACATTCTCAATGTCACAGTGATTAGAGGCTGCTTCTGGAATTCACTGGGCAGGGGATAGGAATAGTAGGTAACCTACAATATGTAAGACAGTCCCTCACAGCGAACTGTCCCTCACAACTGTCCCATGTCCTACTGGACACGCATGGACAGGAAAAACTTGTTCATAATTATCTGATGCTAAAATCTGGCTCTGCTTTAAATATGAATACAATTCATTTTTGGCACAATTGGGGTACATCGAATTTTTGAAAAAATGGAATTACCATGTAAATCAAGGGTAGAGTACATCTTAAAAATAGTTGTATTGAGTTGTGATTTACATACTATAAAATTCACTCATTTCTAAAGCATTATTAATCCAGGGAAGTATTTAACCGCTTCAGTGATGTCAGTGGCCTGGATAAGCCAGGCCACCATCACCACGGCGCAGACTCAGAACATTTCCATTCCTTGTACCTGTTTGTAGTCAACTCCTGCTCCACCCCCAGGCAGCTATTGATCTGTTCTCTGTCTCAATAGATTTTTTTTTTCTAGAAATTTCACATAAACAGAATCATACAACACGTAGCCTTTTGAGTTTCTCTTTTTTTACTTAGCATAACGTTTTTTGAGGTTCAGCTGCGTTGTGCCATGGGTGATTAGTTTGCTTGCTTCTTATGACTGCTGAATAGTATTTCACTGAAGTGCACCACCCTTTGCTTTTCAACCCATCGCCAGTGGACAGACATTTGGAAGGTCTCCCTGTTCTGGCTGCTATGAATAATGCAACTGTGAACTTTCCTGTACAAGTCTTTGCATGGACGTGTGTTTCTGTTTCTCTTGAACATATACTTAGGAGTAGAATTTGTTGGGTTACCTTATTAGTAGTACTACTTTAATCGAGAGTTGTTTAAATTCTTTTGGAATTCATTTTGGCCAGCGCAAAATGAACCACTGAACCACCAATGCTGGAACTCATTTTGGAAAACTGACAAGACTCATGATGTCTGAGTCACCAATACAACACCCCTGCATCCCTGTGCATTTGGAGCTCAAACAGACATATACATTGAATCATATACATGATTTTGTGCGTAGGAGGAGGCTCTGACTTCATTATGTCTCTAGTTGGGTTGTACCCAAACACGTCCATATTGAAGTATATATTCCTAATAAATTACTTTAATTTCTTCTATTTAATATAGTAAGAATATTAGGATGATTTTTTAAAAATCATATATACAGGTTGCTTATATTATTTCTGAGTTTCATTTCAGGATAGTAAAGAGGGTACATAAAATATTTTTTAGAGTAAGGAGGCCTTGGGACAGATTGGGAAGGACTGATGACTTCAAGGGCCCTGATACCTGTGAGTTTTAAAATCTTGTGCTCAGAGTGGCTTCATTAGAAAGGCTACTACGAGTAACGCAGAGTTGAAGCAAACAGCAAATCAAAGCAATTGTCTTGCACCAGTTGCTTTGATCATCTGACTATGGCCTAGCTCTTTCAGGCCAGAAGCAGAGAGACTGAGAGGAATAAAAAACCCAAGAGAACCATCTTGAAAATGTACAGGAAGAGCTTCAGATTCTATTACTCAGCCTGGGTTTCACAGTGAGTCAGAGTCGCAGGCTGACCCAGCAGGTCTCACCCCACATGCTACAGAGGCAGAAAGGGAGGTCTGCACAAGGCGCACCCCCACCCGCACCCCCCCTAGCTCTGGGGGATCTTGAAAGCCTCCTGACTAGATGTCTCTTCAATCAGACGTTCTGTAGTCCTATAGAGACTGAGCCTGGGGAGGGAAAGGGATGAACACAGAGCAGACCTCAGGCTCCTTTCTGCTTGCCCAAGCAGCTCCGGCTCAGGCTTGCCTCCTCTCCAATTAACCTGACCTACCGTCCAGGTAAGAAGGCAGCACTCGCCTGTTGTGACTCAGGCAAGGGAACTGGGGAGGTCTCACCACCTCCACCCGTTTCAGGTGGTTCACCGAAGTATGTGCCTGTGCTACTTTACCTCCCTGAAGTCCCGGAAAATAAAACGATCTCCACTGCGTTATGTTCCTCGGTGCTTTCTTGCCCCTCGGTGCAGGGACTGGAGACCACCGTTGATTTGCTCCATGATCTGGCTCGGCCGGTGTCAGGTTCTTCCCACTCTCAGGGCTGCCTCGCCAGTTAAAGAGACATTCATTAGAGCAGTGAATCTGACGCTGGGAGATCAGGCCATGCAGGAAGGGGGCACAAGCATGGCCTTGGGACCCTCTGGACCCGCCTGTAAATGGGCTGTAGACAGGGAATCCCAAGGTTGGGCTCAGCAAGCCCCCAACACCGCCCCCGCCTCCCCCACCAGGAAGCCCTTCTTGGAAGTGGGGGTATGGAGGAGGAGGGAATCCAGTGTTCTGGGGCTGTTTTGTCACCCCGGGTCATGTCATCATACAATTCTGGATTGCTAGGGCTTGGGTGTTTGTTTTGTTTTTAAAACACAGACCTTGACAATTCGTTCGCAAAAGCGCCAGATATCTGCAAAGGAAGCGTCGTCCCAAAGGAACCTCTGGTGCCCACAGCGGTCCACTGGGCCTTGGCGACTGGGGCACACACCTAGGACGCGGCTGCCTGGCCCACCGGGGCCGGGGGACCGCGTGCGCGGGGCAAGGACGCGGGCAGGGGCCGGGCAGGACGCCTGGCCCACCGGGCCGCCCACACGCTGGAGGCCCAGCTGTCCATGTGGAGCCCTGCAGCTCATGCCCAGCGTGGGCACCAACCTTCCTTTTATCTATGCTAAGCTCCAGAGCTGCACCGGGCTTTCTCAGGTACAAGCCCGCGGCGAGCGAACATTCTAGGCTACCGCAGACTGCTGCAGCCCGAGGCCCAGCCGCCAGCGTGCGCAGGAAGAGGAGGGCCGGTAGGGGCACGAGCTAACCGCCCCCGCTCCCGCCCCCGCTCCCGGGGCAGGACCGCCGCCGCCTCCAGCTCGCTACCTTCCCAGAAGCGTTTTCCGGTGTTTATGATGGAGAACTGCGGACTGTGGGACAGGGCGCTTTGAAATCTGGCTTCTTTAGGGCTTCTGGAGCAAACTACCCAGCTGTGGAGTAATCCGGAGCTCCAGGAGCCCTCTGGGAAGCTGCTCCATTACAGACATTTACAAAGGAAAAATTAAAAAGAACAGTCAGCCTGGTTTTGATAAGAGGCGCCTATCTAGCCCTGGGAAGCCGGGAGTGTGTGCCTTGCAAGCAAATCGCAGTGCCTGCCTGAGCATCCAGGGAAGCCGAATTCACGGCTTTAAAAAACAGTGATCATACCACCCACCTGCTTTTAAGAACTAAACCTAGAAATGTTAAGGTTATTTTTAACTCCGTTATTTGCTCACTGCTGATTAAGCACACACTTTCCTCGCACCCAGGTAGATGTATAGAGGAAGCCAGCAGGATAGAAAGAAGTATGGCCAAGGGCCTTGGAGTCAAGCTGTTTGCATTTGCATCTAACCCTTCAACTTCCTATCTTTGTAACCCTCCGATCCTCAGTTTCTCATTTGAACCCTCCTAGGGCTGCTGTGAGGATTAAATGAGACCCATGGAAAGTGCGTAGAATAGGAGCAGACATAGGATGAGCATCCCAACAAACGTCAGTGGTTATAAAGTGCCTGACCACCAGTTTGCATATGCAGCAGCTAACCCGTGAATTAGCTAATTTTTATAGTAGGATGGTGGGCTTTGTCGCTGTACACAGGCTGGTGCACACACATGAATTCTTTTCCTGTAGGGCCCAGCACCATTTCAAGATCCGCTTCTATTCTATAAAATGTTAAATTGGACAAGGTCCAAATAAATCATCATGTCCCAGACCATTGAATTTCTTAAATGTAAACTCAATGGTTTTTTAGCATATATGCAGAGTTGACCAACTATCACCGTAATCTAATTTTAAATAATTTTCATGACTGGCTCACCCGGGTGGTGTAGTCGGTTAGGTGTCGGACTCTTGGCTTTGGCTCAGGTCCTGGTCTCAGTTTAGTGGAATCAAGCCCCCTGTTGGGCTCCATGCTCAGTGGGGAGTTTGGTTGGGTTTCTTTCTCCCACTCTCTCTGCCCCTCCCCTGCCCTCTCTAAAATAAATAAATCTTTTAAAAAAATTCATTTTCGTCACCCCCCCAAAAGAAACTGTACCCACCAGCAGTCATTTCCTACGTTCTCCCAACCCCCCTCCTCCCAGCGTTTTGGAGTCTGTCTACAGATTTGCCTACGCTGAACATTTTATAAAAATGGAATCATATACTATGTAGTCTTTGGTGACTGGCTTTGCTTTCATTTAGCCTAATGATTTCAAGGTTCATCGTAAGTCAGTAGGCCTTTGGGTTGTTTCCACTTCGGTGCTATTATGAATAATGCTGCTGTGAATATTCTGTACAAGATTTCATGTGGACAGATGTTTTCATTTCTCCTGGCTAGCAGGAGTGCAGCTCCTGGGTCATTAAGTAACTCTATGTTTATCCTTTGAGGAACTGTCAGTCTGTTTTCCAAAAGTGGCTGCACCTTTTCACATTTTAATTATTTTTTTATTTTTTTGCTCCATTATTTTTTATTGTTATGTTAATCACCATACATTACATCATTAGTTTTTGATGTAGTGTTCCATGATTCATTGTTTGCATATAACACCCAGTGCTCCATGCAGAACGTGCCCTCTTTAATACCCATCACCAGGCTGACCCATCCTCCCACCCCCTCCCCTACCTTTTCACATTTTTATACTGGCAATGTACGAGGGTTCCAACTTCCCCACAGCTTCACTAGTACTTGTTACTGTCTGTCCTTTTTACAGTCGTTCTGGTAGGTGTAAAGCACGATCTCATATGGACTTCCTTGCTGGCCAAGGATGTTGGGCATCTTCTCATAGCTTATTGGCCATTTGCCTGTCTTATTCGGAGAAATGTCTATTCAAATCTTTTGCCCACTCAAAAATCGTTTCATTTGTCTTTTTGTTGTTGAGTTGTAAGTGTTCTTTATAGATTCTGGATTCCCATGTCTAATCCAATATATATGATTTGCAAATATTTTCTACCGTCCTGTGGGTTGTCTTTTCACTTTCTTGATGGTGTCCTTGGAAGCACAAAAGGTTTCAGTTCTGATATAGTCCAACTTGTGAATCTTCTCTTTTACCACTTGTCCATTTTTTGTCATATCTAAGAGCTCATTGTCTAATCCAAGGTCATGAAAGTTTACTCCTATGTTTTCTTCTAAGAGTCTTATAATTTCATCTCTCTTATAATTTTATCTTCTGAGAGTCTTATAATTCTATCTTTGTTCAATTTCAGTTGAACAAAAAAGGAAACTAAGACCCCGTGAAGGTAGGATTTGCTCCAAATTACGTTGCTAATAAGTGTCAGGTAGGTAATTCTTAAAAGAACAGCTTAATTTTATACAAGCTGATATCAATAGAACTTCAAGACCTAAGGCAGCTTCAAGTCACGTTAAAAATCAGAGTCTAAAACCAAATTTATACTCATCCTGAAATGGAATCAACCTTTAATTGGAGGCTATAGTAAAGTAAGAATAGACCTCATTTCTCGAGCAATTAGTCTGGGTCAGGCCCTGCAACATGTATTCTCTTTCCACTTCTCAAAGCCACATCGTCAATAGGTACTATTATTATCCTTATTTTAAAGATGAGGAAATGGTTCCCAGGGTGCTTTTTAAGTAACAGGTCTGAAATCACACAGTTAATAAGAGGCAGAGCTGGATTTTAAACCCAGGGCTGTCATTCTTCTTGTAGGGTGAACTATTGGAAAAACTAATGACTATGGC
The DNA here is from genome assembly GCF_004348235.1 of Phoca vitulina. Lineage (NCBI taxonomy): Eukaryota > Metazoa > Chordata > Mammalia > Carnivora > Phocidae > Phoca > Phoca vitulina. The sequence continues at coordinate 1,816,082 of NW_022589719.1, read as the reverse complement.
TGAAACCCTAATAAAAGGGCTTCTGACAAGATTGGTACCTGCTGGTGACACGAAGTGGACCGCAACTGTCATGCCCATTCCTTGTCACATCTGTTGGTAATTTCTCTTGGTGGGGTTGTGTTGATTTGTGGTGGCAAGAACCCAGACACCACAAAGCATCTGGGCTGCAATGGAAGTCCTGATTCGTTCTCTTTAAATCCAATTTTCCACTTGGTTTGGCTAGGGCAGGAGGATGTCAAATTCTGTGACAGAGGTCAGCCCTATAAGGTGTTTGTCTCTATTTACATAATTCACTGGAACATTTTGGGGGGAGGGGAAATCCGTCTTCACTGACATTAGCCTCGGGAACTCTCCCTGGCAGGAGAGAGAAGCAATCCCAGGGTTAGGCCCGTACAGAGGTCTAAGTTTGCAGTTTCAACCAGGCATATTTATTTACATGTGGAAATTCCCAGTGGGAAGCTGAAGAACACAACTTAGGAGTGGTCCCCAAGTGGGAAATTGAATAGTACACTAAGCTCCTTTTATTTCCATTTAATTTACCGTTGGTATCATTACCATTATTTTGTTAATCATTTCACTAGCAATGATGTAACTTGGGACCAGCTGAGGTAATTGCGGCCAAATGGGGGAGACGCTCATCTGCAGTATTTTAGTTAGCAAAAGCTTTCATTCACCTTTTTAGGGATGGGTATTAGTTCTTTCCTTTATTCATGGAGCAGAGAGCTGCTGGGAAATGCTGAAGATATTAAGAGCTCCCTGCAGCTTAATGAACTCTACACTTGGTTGAAAAGAGGTTTCTGTAATTTTCAGCTTGCTGCTGCCTGAAAGTATCACACTGCACGGCCAAGTGGCTTCCTGAGATTCGAACAAGCCCATGTGAAACACCAGGACTGCCCCATGGCCTGAGCAACATGGAGTAACTGTTCACCCTTGGCCTCAGAGACCTGACTCTACTGTCTGATAGGCTGTGTGACTTTGGGCAAATTGCTTATGCTCTCTGGGTCTCTATTATTTCTCAAAAGGAGAAATAATACTACTTATTGCATAGATTCTCAGGCAGTAAATGAGGTAAGATGGGCAAAAGGCTCAGAGCATTCCTTGGCCCATACCAGGTGTTCAATAGATGCTGTTTCTTTCCGAAAAAGTGCTCGTATGGACTTTCCTCCTGAGCTTCAGGATTATTTGGGAGCCAAGTACAAGGAAGTTTTGAGAAACTAGTGGCTGGAAGGAAGGTAGTTTTCAGGTGGCAAAAGTGAAGACCTTGGAGAGGCTACAGAGGTGTTCATGATGGGACACAGATGGCTCGCTCACCCTGGGACTCCAAGGTGGTCTTTGTTTGGGGGCTGGGGCCCTCCTATGCCCTCACTCACTCCTCCCCTTAGTTCACTGCTGTCTCTCAGTCCCTCCCCTATGCTAGACAAGCCCTTCTCAGGGTCCTTCCGTAGGCTGCTCCCTCGGCCGGTCTCCTCTCTCCCCTAACCCCCTAGTCACCTAGTCCCCTAGGTCTTGGCTTCTCCCTCATGTCCTCGCCGGACCTGCCCCTGATCAGCCCTCACAGATCACCCTGTGGTGCTCTGCCCAATGCAGACTGGTTCCTAGCTAAATGGGCTTCTGTTTGTATGAGATTTTTAATTTCAAGTATCTCTCACCACCAGACAGTTGTTTCTCGAAGCCTGGGTCTGGGACTATTTTGCTTACACTCTAGGTGTTCCGTAATGCAGGTTGAAAGAATGAAAGAGGAAACCCTTGGGGGAAAACAGGGGAAACAAATGGGCGGCTTTGATGCTGACTGTTGAACTCTCAGTCTTGGGCTGACTTTTAAGCAAAGGCAGGAAGATGAAAGGATTAAAACTAGCTGACACAGTATGCATTCTAGGTGCAAGGAGCTCTTCTAAATACTGCTTGCATTAACTTCTTCAATCTTGATTATAATCCTATAATTACTATCACCCCCATTGTAAAGATGAGAAAACTGAGGCCTAAAGAAGTCATTCTCAGGTAATAAGTAGCAGAACCATGACTTGGACCAAGACGCTCTGGCTTCAGAGTGTATGTTCTTAGCCATTATCTTATCTGTTCGACACACATTTTCCTTTCCCCCTAGATAATGTTTTCCTGCTCCAATCCTCCCCTTCTCCACACCCATACATGTTTTGGGCCTCAGGTCCCAGGTGATACAGCACTTCCTCAGGGAGACCTTCTCAGACTCCCACCCTAGCTTGAGCCCCAGGTCATCAATACTCACAGCATCCGAATTTTATATTCACAAATCCTGATTGGTTATTTCCTCCCTGATTGCAGGGCATGGCTTATTTATTTCTGGACCCTCTGTAGCAACGAGCACAAGGTTCAGCATATAGTTGGTCGGTGCTCAAAACTTGGTTATAATGGAATGCTCCATGTCCTCGGGAGCTAGCTGTTCATAATACCCACGTTTGGTGAAATGTCATTACTTATCAAAATTGCTTGCATGAACCTTACCCAGCTAGCCCACATCTAGAAATTTACCCTAAGGAGATAATCATGCAAGGACAAAATAATGTTGATGCAAGTATCGTTGATAATGGCAAAAATTAGGAACAACCTAAAATGGTGATCAAGGGGGGGCCTAGTTAAATAAATTATGTTCTCACCACATAATGGGATCCTACGAAGTCATTAAAAGGATAAGATAAGTAAATTTACAGATGATGAGTTAGAACTTTATCCATGCTGTATTGGGGAGTGTTAAGAAAAAAAGAAAAAAAAGAACAGAAGATTAGAACCATAGAGCTGAGCTGAGCTTTACTGAGAGCTTATTGTCAGGCGCTGTGCTAAGCCCTTTTACATACATTAGCTCATCAATCATCACAACAGTCCTATGGAATAGATTTCTTCTGTTATAATCCCCAAGTTTACAGACAAGAAAACTGAAGAGTAAGTGGCAAAGCCAGATTTCAACCCTTGGTTATCTCCAGAGCTTGTAATCTATATTATACCGTCTCTGGATCCTGTTACGTATTATTGCATAAACACTATGACAGAGACTGCCAGATACCCTTGGATATCCGTTTCTCCCTTCCTTCATGGTAATAGGATTTGTAGCTGAGCAGATGGCTGCCAGAAAAAGGACTACATTTCCCAGTGTCCTTTGCAGCTATGTAACTTAGTTCGGGCCAATGGGATATAAGCAAAAATATATGTATTCCTTTGGCCTTTCTTGTAATCTCTCTTTTTTTTTCCTTCCTTCCTTTCCTCCTTTTTCCCCCCTTCCTTTCCTTCCTTTTTTCCATTCCTCTAGAATGCAGATGCTGTCCTTGGGAACATAAGATGGAGGCCACATACAATACAGTGACAAGACGGAATGAGCCGGAGTGACTGACACAGTGGAGATCCTCGCCAATCCTGAAACACCTATGCAGACGTCCACGTGAGAGAGAAATGAGCTGTGATCACGTTTACATCATCATCATTTTCGTTGTCAGTCATTTGTAGGTGAACATAACCTAACACATGCATCCAGAAATTCTTGCAAGGATGCTCATAATGTTAACAGTGGTTCCCTCAGGATTGCAGGATGTGTAGTGATTTTTACGTTATCTTCATAATTCTCTGGGTACATGAGCCACTTCTTACAAAAGCAATAAATCAAAAGAAAAATATACCACAGTACCCTCTACCTTCTGCCCTACAGTTTCAGTTCAGTGGCCAAGTTCTCACCTGCTCTCAGCCCATCCGTAGCACCGTGTTTCTGGATGACTGCTCCCCCTGGCTCTCTGAGGTGCACTCTTGGCTTGCCTGACATTGAGGTTCAAGCTTACATTTGCAAAAATGCATCTGCAGTACACCATTGGGTTGGGAGGGGGGGAAGAAGATTAGCTCCATGCCCTCCTCCTCCCTGGGAAGGGAAGAAAACCAGAAAATCAAGCCAGTTAATGTCTCCAGAGAGAAAACATATGGAAATAGATCTGTAGTTCATTCATTTATTCAATAACTATTGATGGGGCATATATGGTCCTAAGCTCTCTTCTAGGTATGAGGATACAGCAGTAAACATGGACTCTGTTGTCATGAAGCATACAGCCTAGAGGAAGGGACAAGCAAGCATTTAGATGCCTCTGTGCTACCCTGTCTTCCTCAGCTAGGTGGTCTGTGTCTGAATCCATCTGTTAGTGATAGTTCTACCCCCCAGAAGATTTGGCCAGTCTGATGGGAGTGTCAGCACTAGAAATGATTGCAACAGAGACAGGAGCCAGATCCCATACAGGGTTCTGTCTGATAGCAAAAGGAATGCCCAGCCTTGCCTGGAGGAGGGCTACAAGGAAGGCTTTGGAGCCATAACAGCTGAGCCAAGTCCCAGTGAATGAAAATTACCAGATATGTCTCAGGCCCAGGGAAATGATTCTCTCTGAGATGCAGACATCAGCACTAGTAAAATGCACGGGGCCCTTTATCTTTCAAGTACACCAGAGATCTTGGCTATAGTTTAAAATGGGTTTCAGATATCTATGAGATAAACAGATGAGTTCAGTTTCCTAATCCTGAAAAGGCTGTTGTTTAGGGGAGAAGACAAGGTTGGGGAGGGGGTAGGGTATCTACCAGGCTCTTGGTCCCCAGCCTGGTCCCAGGGACTTGTGTCTGAGCCCTATAGAGGGCAAGCAGAAGGGCAAGCTGGAGGAGCCGTTTGCAGGACGGACCCAAGCAGCCTGCCAAAGGGGTAGGTGACAAGAGATGGTTAGAGGGCATGTCCTCCTTCCCGTGAGCTCTCATACTGCCCTGTAGGCTTCCCCGAGGGAATGCTCTGGGAATGCAATGCTGCCTTCATTCTTCAGGGCTGCAGGTCTGGGAACACCAGAACACAGTGCTTTGAGGAGGAATGCATCCTCACCAGGCGCAGGCAGGATCTGAAGGGACAATAGAGTACCTTCAGCGGCTCCTCAGGCAGTGATGATCAGTGAGGGTCCCAGAGCAAAGAACACGTGGGGAAGACTCATGGCAACAGGGGAGCTGGCCTTGAGGATTCCCAGAAATACTGTGGGAGGAGGAAGGTGCTGGATTAGGGGGCTGAGCCTGAGGTCCTGTACTGGAGACCAACAGGTGACAGTTGAGATACCTCTGTCCCGTTAGGTCTTAGCCTGGGCTCCCTGAAGGCAGAGCCTGAGATAAAGGCCTGCATGGAGTTTATTTGGGAATATGATCCCAAGGAGCAGGAGGGAGGGAGGAGGGGAAGTGAAACATACACTATGAGGATGTGTTGTGGAGTCGGCCACCCCGTGATGCGTGGGAGTTTCTGGGAATCTAATGGCATGCATCTCAGGACTGTGCCCAGGGGTGAAAGAGGGAAGCGTATGTCCACTGGCGCAGTCCCCCCTTGGTCACAGTGGCCCGAGGGTGTTAATTGCCCAGCACTTCCAGCAAGTTCTCAGGCATCCCACCCAGGGTGTCAGAAAAGGCCTGGGGCATGAGAGGTGGCCCAAAGGGATGGACTGACAGGTGTTCCTGCTCAAAGCAGGCTGAAGTCTGTGCTGAACTGATCACTACACGGTGGCTGGAGTCCAAAGTGGGCTGGCGGGATCTGGAGGAGTAGACAAGAGGTGCCCAAAACAGGCACCCATGAGCCGGTGAGGCCTCAGAAACCCAAGTTACAGAAGTTTCCAGAAACAAGCAAGAATAATGATATGTTGTTATTGTTATTAATAAATAATAGCTAATATTTACTGGACACAAATTACATGCTAAATTCTTATGGATAAATCATTGCACATAACCTCATAACAACCCTTTGTGGTATGTGCTATTATTGATCTCTACCATGCAGATGAGGAAACTGAGGCAGCACATCACTTCCTCAAGGTCATACAGCTTGTAGGTGGTAGAGACACGCCGCCTCCCCATAAGTGAGGGGACAGGCAGCCTGGCTCTGCGGAGGGGCATGCATCTCCCCAAGCCCTTTGACTCTCTGGTCCCCAGTGCCAACTGTGATGGACCCTTCTCTCAGTCAGGGGCCTCTCTGTATAAGATTGTTCAAAGTCATGGTGGGTGCATCAGGGAATGCTTTAGAGTCCTCTTCCTTGGGATCTGAAACTCCGGGCTCAAGGCCTGGCTCTGTCACTCAGCTCTGGGGTGGGGGAGTTTTGTTAGCATTACACACCACATTCCCTGTTTGTGCCTCATCTCCTCAGCTTTACAATGAAGTGATTAGACTGCTGAGCCTGTGAGATCACTTTTGGTTCTACAGCTCACTGACGTTAAAGATAATTCACGTAAGTGGGACCAAGATAGTTGGTCTTTATTCCCATAAAGACCCTCTTAAACAAGATACAGAAAGCAAAGCCCTTAAAAGGAAAAGGATGATGAATTTGACTATTCCCAAATGAAACTTTTCCATCCTAGAAGAGACATCCATAGACAAAGCTAAAATGAAAACACATGGGGGAAAATGTTCGCGAAACATAGAGACAAAAGAGTCCTAAACATTTAGATTACAAAAGGAATGCCTCAAATCAAGAAGAGAAAGGATCATGAACTAGGTGATTCACAGCTAAGAAAATTGAATGGACAGTAGAAATATGAAAATATGCTCAAATTTACTAGTAATGAGGGAAATGAAGATTAAAACATGAATGAAATACTGTTTTTTCACCCACCAGCGTGGTGGCACCGAAACGTCTGGTATTACCAATTATTGGCACACGTATAAGGAAGCAGTGCCCCCTGTGAGTGGGAGTAGGGGGCCAGTCTGGCAATATCTGTTAAAACGTAAAACACTCAAATACTGGGCCTCCGTGGTTCTTTCTCCATATGTGCCTTCAAGAAGTGCCCACACCTGCCTATGGGAAGGCATGTCCAAGAATGTTCCCTCCAGCATTGCTTGTAGGCACTGAAAAAAACAGAACAAAATAGCAGCAAAACTGGCAGGGGAGGAAGCAGCTTGTCTATAAAGGAACTTCATTAGTTCTATCTTATGCAGTAATATGCAAAAAATAAGAAGAGCATGGTTGGAATTCTGTGCTGACATGGAAAAATCCATAGGACATACCAATGAATGGGAAAAAAGGTAAGTTGTGGAACAACGAGGAGCATGATAGCTTCCCGGGAAACCAGAATCAATTGTTCCCATAGAAACGGCATAGAAGAGAGTCTGGAAACAAATACCAAACTGGCACCAGAAATCAGTTCTGGGGAAAGGAAGAGAAGAACGAGTGCTGAGAAGGCCTTATCTCTACTGCTTTGGTTTGTTTAGAAGGGGATATATTCATGCATTTCTTGTGTGGTGTTGTTGCAAAGTATTAAAATGTATCAGTGGTTGATGGCTGATAGCTTTCCCTTTTCCCAGGCTCCAAGGAACAGAATTCCCATGCCGGAAATTATAGGATCATCCCGAACCAACCCACTCCCCGGCCAGCTCAGCCACCTCCCCCCCACCGTCTGGCTCTGCACCCACAGCGGTCTCGGGGGGCCAGGCACTCCTCTTCCCCTTCAAAGACTCCATTAGCGTTGTTTACGGTGCTCTGACATTTGTTCGCCCAGAGCTAACTGCAGGGCAAGGCTACGATTATAGTGGTGTTTTTTTGTTTTTTCATTTTTCAATAAAGAGAAAGGTGAACATGTACTGTTAACATTCAACCTGGTGTAAAAACATTTCAACCAAAAGACTTTGGAAATTGATTTTTGTGGTGTGCAACCTGGAAAACATTTGTTAGAAGTTGATCGTGTTTAGTTCTGTTAGTTGGCAAGAGGTGCTGTGGGTGTTCATTTACAGCAGGTCCCACATCAGCAGCCCTGGCATCGCCTCGCAGGCCCCAGCCCAGACTCACTGAATCAGACTTGGTGGGTAAGGCCCAGCAGCGCGTATATGAGCAAGCCCTCCCTGTGATTCAGGTGCACACTCAAGTTTTACACACCTCTGATTTACAGGACCAAACATAAACATAAGCTGATCACACATCTGCAAAGTGACAACCTGAAGTAAATTGTTTAAATTTCTCTTCATCCCTCAGATCTCAGCTGAATCATCACCTTCTCAGGAAACATTTCCCAGTTCTTTGTTTTCATGAGCCCATGTACCTCTTCTCTCTGCATTGATCACAGGATGCATTTTACACGTATGTGTGTGATCATCTGATTGAGATTTGTCCCCCAGCACCGCCTCACACCATAACGCGCTTGAGTATACTACAGTGCCAGGCACACGATAGGTGCATGAATGAATGAACATATCCTTCACAGACAGCCTTCCTTGCCACAGACTTTTCAACACATTTTTCACAAATCAGCAATGAAGCTTTCTTCATCAAGATCATCACTATTTTTCCAGATTTGAAACCTTGGCGACCTTCTAATTTTGTCACATTCATTCATCTGCAGGTGCCAACCAGTTGCCAAGTCCTGTGGATTCTTCCATTGGAATGTCTCCCTGCCTTAAATATTGTGTTCATTCAAATTGTAGCTTGCAACTATTAGTATCTGTTGAGCATTTTCTGTTTTCCAAAGTATTTTACTTATATTAAAATATTAGCAACCACTGATTGGGGGCTCATGTGCCAGGCACCAAAGTGATTCCCATGACTATGAAGGAGGTGTTTATTAATTATTCTACATTTTCATGGAAGGATAAAGCCAAGGTAAGAAGGTCCTAGGTAACTGCTGCACAATCACTCAGCTCCTAAGTGCTGATCGGTTTGGACCTCTGATTGTGGCTGATTCTCTGACCTACCCTCTGTGCTATAATGCCCTCCACCTATCCTTTATCCACAGCCCCTCAAGCTGTAAGAGCTCGGGTGTTTGGATTCCATACCTAGTGCCTCCTTGTCACCCCTCCATGCCGTTCCTTCACTCAAAGCCACGCAATGAGAATAAGCATGCATACTGGAAGGAAGATGGGCTCTGGAGACAGACCTGGGTTCATATCCAAGCTATGTGATCCAGAGCAAGTTATTCATCCTCCCTGAACCTGTTTCTTTTTCTGTAAAATGAGGAAAGTTGAAATTATGACCCCATAGGGTTGCTATGAGGACTACATGAGATCATTCACTTATCCACATACAAAGAGTGAGCACTAATCAATGCTAACTATTATGTCTATTTCTAGTTCTCAATACACCACACCTGAACTCTGTCCACCTTTCAAGGCTGCATGTAATCTGGGCTCCTCTTTTCCTAACTGCATTTCTCTTTATTCTAGAAAGACTTGTCTTTTTTGTTCTCTCAGTATAGATCACAATCATTGCTGTTGCCATGTTCCCAATTCTAAAAAACATGGGTGCTCTTTGAAAAATAAAAGCAATATACAAAACTACAGAGAAAAGAAAAGAAAATCCCTCATTCCCACCCTCTAGAAATAACCAAAACATCTGTTCTTGTATCTGTGTGTGTGTAACTGTACCTAGATAGGTTGTGTTCTGAAATCTGATTTCTTTTTTTTTAAGATTTTATTTATTTATTTGACAGAGAGAGACGCAGCGAGAGAGGGAACACAAGCAGGGGGAGTGGGAGAAGGAGAAGCAGGCTTCCTGCTGAGCAGGGAGCCCGATGTGGGGCTTGATCCCAGGACCCTGGGATCATGACCTGAGCCAAAGGCAGACGCTTAACGACTGAGCCACCCAGGTGTCCTGAAATCTGATTTCTTTCACTTTACAGTATTGAGTAGACATCTTTCCATGCCAGTAAGTATAGATCTTCCATCGCCGAAAACAAATGCATAGTGTGGTATCACATACACGTGCTACCGATGGACTGTACTGGTGAGCAACTGCTGCTTAACAAATCACCCTTCAGTTGTAGTGACTTATACAATAAGTAATCCAGAGCAAGTTTATATAAAATTATAATTTATATAATTTTACATGTTCCATATAAATTCCACATATAGATGCAGATGGATATATATAATGTTATATAAGTATCACATGTCTGCAGGCTGGGTGGAGTTTGGTGGACTTAGGCTGGCCTCAGCTGGGTAGTTCAGGTTCAATTTATAGCTGCTCTGTCTATAGGGGCAAGGGTGGCCCTCCTCCATATGTCTCTCAACCTCCTTCTGGAGCCAAGAATCTGTCCACATACCATTCAAAGCACACCACATAGCCAAGTCCAAAGTCAAGGAATGGGGAAATAGGCCTTGCTTATGATGAAGACATGTGAGTGCAGATTGGGGTGAAGAATTGAGACCAATAATTTAATCTATCACATACATAATTAGTTTTGTTTCCCATTTTTTTACACTTATGAGCCATTTTGAGCCTCTTTGAACACATACTTCTGTTTCCTTGCCCAATTTTATCTTCTTGCGATAAATTTCTAAAGTCAAATTGCTGTGTCAAAGCACATATGCATTTCAAATATTGATTTATATTTAATAGTATTCCAAAAAGATTCTATACTCCCTAATAATAGTGTCAGAGAATGCTGTTTTCCTCATATTCTTGCCATTACTAGGTTTTATCAATTAGAAAAAAAAAAATCTTTGCCCTAATATAAGAAATATGTTGTCTTAAGTTTATTACATTTCTTTGATTATTATTAGTGAGGTTAGAAATATTTTTACGTCTGTTGGTCTTTTATGTGTTTTTTTTTTGAGTGACCTCTTCATGCCCTTTGCCTATACTCACTTTTTTTCAAATAAAATCAGATTTCCACAAAACTAAGGTGAAGTGACAACTCGTTTCCCTTAACCCAGCTCTTGTGGGATTCTGTGTGTGGTCACCTTACCACCATCCCTTTTACTCAGGCAGAATGCAGTTCGCAAAGTTGGCAAGAAGGCAAAGCAGTGGACGGGTTCATGCCCTTCAGGTGCCGGGGAGAAGCCATGGATGCAGGAGAGCTAGGAAGGCCAGGCCCTGGAGCCAGGCTTCTGTGAAAGGTGACAATTCCTGCTCCTGATGACGTTGACTCAGAAGGAAGAGGCCTGCTATAAAGTCACCATTATCTTCTTGATGGCAAGAGAAAATTCCTCTATAATCAATGTCCTGGGCTATCTAAATAGTTTCTAATTAAGGGCATTTTTATTTAAATCTAAAATCTAAAATCACAGTCCGAGTCCCCAGGTTCTGGGAAGAAAATGACAAATCCTAAATCCTTCTAGTGTGGCTACAAATGCTTTGAACTTAGGAAAGAATGTCAAGCGACCCTTGCCTTCTTCCATACTGCTTGCTGGGAAACCTGAGAGTCGGGAGACGGAGGATTGGGCTAGAGGCCGAGTGGTGTAACAACAAGGGTAATCCCGGCGTATACTTAGGTAGCACTTCTCAGGGGCCGGGCATTGCTCTAAGCACTTTACGTATATGCTAACTCATTTAATCCTCACCATGACCACAGGAAATAGGAATTACTATTATTCCTATGTTGTAGCTGAGGAAGTTTCTATTTGCTCAAAGACCCACAACGAGGAAATGGTGGAGCCGGGACTCAAACTCAGGTGGTCTGGCTCCAGAGCTGGTGCTTTAATCGCTTTGCTAGGATTTCCCCAGATGCACAGCATGTCCCAAAGTGGACTCGAAGGAGCACCCATCCCGCAGGATGCTGAATGCTATTACATGCAAAGGGAAACTTGGAGTTGAGGTTAACAGGTCTCTTCACTCCAACACTTCTTAGGGACTACAATATGCCAACCTAAATGGTGGGAATTTTTTTTTTTTTAAGATTTTATTTATTTGACAGAGAGAGACACAGTGAGAGAGGGAACACAGCAGGGGGAGTGGGAGAGGGAGAAGCAGGCTTCCTGCTGAGCAGGAAGCCCGATAAGGGGCTGGATCCCAGGACCCTGGGATCATGACCTGAGCTGAAGGCAGACGCCTAATGACTGAGCCACCCAGGTGCCCCTAAATGGTAGATTTTTAAAGAAGCAAATCAACCATGCAGCACTTCCAAACATACTTGACCTTTAAAATCTTGTTTCAGAAAAGATTTTAAAGAATTTGTATTCCACAGACCATGTGTTGTTAAACGCTAGTATAGTGGGCTTCGGAGTCCGGCACACTGGCTTGGGAGAGCTCGTGAGAGCCAGGTGTTCAATTTTCAGGTGATTGAGAAAGCCAGTGGCTCAACTCAGTCATTATTAAAAATTAAACCTACAATTAAATAAATTATATTACAAAGGTAATGGATACTCAAGACTTACCACTTCCTGTTTACTTTATCACCCTTGACTATAATCTAGGCTCTTACGTAAGGTTATGCCTATAGCTCTACTCAGGTCACTGTGTGTATATGTTGTGCAAATATTCGTGTGCTCTTGAGCATCTTCCCAGCTCCATGTTCAGTGACGGCGTGTCGGTAACTTGAAATCAGCCACAGGAAGGGTACCGACACCACCAAAATTGGCAAAGCCTCCACATCAGGGCTCTTTTTAGGGGAGGAGGTCTGTTTTGGGAGGAGTGGATGTTAACATTTACCAGCACATCATGGCAGACATGTATGCTTAAAACACTGACTTCACTGGTAAATACAATTTGGGGAAAATGACTCCATGTTTTTGAGCTTTGGTCTTCTACTTCTTAAGACTGTTGTGAAGGTTACATAAACCAGACTGGAGTAAAGCAGTGGTTCCCACATCTGGTCGGAATCATCACAGGTTCCTGATGCTATTCAAGACCTACAGCATGAGAATCTCTGTGGATGGTACCCAGGGATCTGCAGTTTCAATAAAGCTCCCCAGAACATGCAGACCTGCATTTGGGGACAAGTGGTAAAAGCTACCAGTAGAGAAGATTTCTGAACCAACAAGCTATGAAAAGTCATGTGTCTCTTCCAACTCCAGCATAAGTAGCAAGCACAGAATCAAGATCTCTTTCTAAAGTATGACTTGTTATGGGGCTGAGGCAGAGAAAGGGGCCTACCCTCCCCAGAGCTATATCACGTCTATAATCCTCTATAGGTAGTTTGACCAGGATAGGACCATTTCTCTAGGCCATCCGAAGGATGTGGAAATAACTCAGTTTTGAAATTGTACTTCGTAATGCTCTTTACTATCATGAGCTTTTACCTGCCTTGCATCCAAATCTGGACAGGAAGGCTAAGACACCAGGACTGCTGCAGGCCACGCAAATCCTCTTGTTCATCATTCACAGCTGAACATGGCCAACAGCAAAATCAGATATACCACATCAGCCCCTTGGCCGGACATCCTAGACCCTGTTCCTTCTCTCTCTCCAGCCCCATCCTGACTATCAGAGGGGGTCAGATTTACTACCTAAATATTTTATTTTTACTACATATATTATTATACTATATAAAAATGTTTTATACTATATATATATGTATATTTTACTATATATATTACCTATATATACTTGGTTATAAAATCAGATTACAAGAGAAGAGATCATAATAATAGTAAAACAAGATTCCCTTGCTCCAGTCCTCTGGAGCAATTGCTCCCAAGAACCAACATTTTAAAATTTATTAAATAATTTAAAATTTTTCTTGTGGTCATTTTTACATTCCTAAATAATATATCTCTATATTTTGATGCATCCATTTTAGACATCATCTGTTCCTTTTCTCTATGATAGAGGAGGATTTTGCTTAACTTCTACTGCCATAACCTTCCCAGTGTCTATTACTCTTATTTCCATCATTAGTTACTTTAAACATTTCACACATACACTTTTATTGCTTATTCCACGGACCTAGATTGTTTCAAGTTCTTACTGTACCCCACCCCAGACCCCTCCCAGCTACTGTCTTTCCACATTATCAAGGCTAAATAGATTTCTTTGAGATGCAGTCTGCCCAGCCATGGCAGAGATTTTGAGATTGACTACTGTCATCTTCAAAGCTCAGCATATTCAGGATTGCCATTAAATATTGGTCACATAAAATGACAGCGGAGAACATAATTCTGAATTCCCTCAGCTATCCTTTGTCTATTTAAAGAAAAGATAGGCCTTTTTATTTTTTGCCCTGGATCACAGGAGTTATCTCATTAAATCAAGTACCATAGAACCGCATGAGGAGCCAGAGCAGATGAAGGTGTAAGGGGAATAAATCCTATTAGGGTCCCAGCAGGAGAGTCATTGGAGACGCACAGTCATGAAAGAAAGACCTGCGGCTCCACTCATGTTCCTGTGGTCTCAGGTCCAGTTTCAAAGAGGGAAAAATATTAACTGCTTGCTTTCCGAAAACATCTCAAAGCCACTTCTTAAACCATACAAAAGCTTTTGTTCTTTCCAAAACCTTTAGGATAGAAATGGGGTTAAAAACACCACTTTAAAAGAAATCCTTGCTGTCACTATTGCTATAAAACTATATCTATAGGACTAAAAAAAAATTTTTTTTAAGATTTTTTATTTATTTGACAGAGAGAGAGAGTGAGAGAGGGAACACAAGCAGGGGGAGTGGGAGAGGGAGAAGCAGGCTTCCCACCGAGCAGGGAGCCTGATGCGGGGCTTGATCCCAGGACTCTGGGATCATGACCTGAGCCAAAGGCAGACGCTTAACAACTGAG